>NW_022196905.1:134215536-134267878 GCF_008632895.1 Mastomys coucha
GCCCACCCCCTTTCCTTTAGGTCCATCCCTTTCCTCTAGGCCTGCCCCTTTCCTTCCCTCTTTTTGTGCCCCAGGCTTGACATTTCATACATTAAAATGCAACCTCCTGGACCTAGCACACGCAGGCCCTGAATGAATGTCTGTTGAATGAATGGAGGATGGGACAATTCCCAGCCAACTACCCAAGAAGGCAGGTGGCAGAGCAGATGGCCTCCAGGCTCCTGCAGGTCTGAAGGAGGCACACATATGCTCCACTAGGGTTTCCTCAGGAACCCAGGGGCGGGACACACTGTTTCTCAATTGCCGGTATTGAGTTATAAATTGGAGATGTTGAGGATGGAACTGAAGGACTCCTGCATACTAGGTCAGCACTCTACCACTGAGCCACACCCCCAGCCCCTCACTGGGGAATTCTAGGCAGGGGCTCTACCACTGAGCCACACTCCCAGCCCCTCACTGGTGAATTCTAGGCAGGGACTCTACCACTGAGCCACACCCCAGCCCCTCACTGGTGGATTCTAGGCAGGGGCTCTACCACTGAGTCACACCCCAGCCCCTCACTGGGGGATTCTAGGCAGGTGCTCTACCACTGAACCACACCCCAGCCCCTCACTGGGGATTCTAGGCAGGGGCTCTACCACTGAGCCACACCCCAGCCCCTCACTGGGGGGATTCTAGGCAGGTGCTCTACCACTGAGCCACGCCCCCAGCCTCTCACTGAGGATTCTAGGCAGGGACTCTACCACTGAGCTACACCTCCAGCCCCTCATTGGCTCTATCACTGGGCCACGCCCCATTGCCTAGATCCCTTTTATGCCTAGTGTTTCAAGCATTGCTATATCCCATCTTCTCAGTTCCTGCCTTTCTCTTGTTCATTGTACAGAGAGACTCCATCCCAAGAAATCTCTTTCCTGGAAGCCACAACTAAGAGTCTAGAAAGGCCCCTCCGTGATACGTGGTCCTTGTTTGTTTTGTTTTCAGGCTTTGTTTCCAGAAGCAGGGACTGAGCTTGTCTGGTGGTTAGGGTGAGAACAGCCTGGGGAGGTGGAGTCTAAGAAATGGACTCAGCATCTCCAGTTATCCAGATAACTCTAGCTGACTTGTCCAGAGCCAGCGGCAGTCCTGATGATCCCGCCCTCCCTCCTTATGGTGCAGGAGCCCTAGCTTTGCCATGCTTTTTCTGCACAGAACTGTTTATGTGCCCCCAGGGCGACAGGGGCCTGACAGCGGCCATGTTGGCCTGTTGAGCCGCTGTCTAGGGATCGGCTGGAGACAGCACAGCAAACAGCTCCAGCTAATTAGCAAAAGGTCACGCCAGCTCCTGCAGCCCCTGCTTTTGAAGTCTTGCCACAGGCCGGTAGAGAAGCCTGAAGAAGGCTGGGGTGACCAGACTCCTGCCCCCGCCCAGCCCCAAATTGTTCAACCCATGACTCTGAGACTGGCTTTCTAGAAATTCTCCAGGGCAGTCGAGGCTGGACGAGCCCCGGGCAAGCTCTCTAGGGCAGTCGGGGCTGGACGGCCTGGGCAAGCAGGGCTACATCCCCAGCAGGCAGCAGGCAGTTGTGACCTTCAGGGCCCTGACTTCACCTCATCCCCAGAGGTGACTGAATAATCTGAAGGCTGGGCAATAGGCGCAGACTTCCCACTATTGTGCCCCTCAGGAACCCCACCTCCCCTGCCGCAACACCCTTTACAGCTTCTCTCTAAATCAATCTGCTTTTTAAAAACTTAAATACATTTATATAAAGGGGAAGTTTTATAGCACTACACAAATGGAAAACAGGTCTCCCCGGCCATAAATAGAATTCATAATCATAAAAATAAATTCAATGGAAAGAAAACAATGTTATTAAATTCTCATTGGACGCTCTAGCCCCAGGGAGGCTTAGAGCCCAAGGCTTGCTATTGCTTTAGTAGAGAGAGAAGGGGAGAGGATGGCGGGGGTGGGGAGAGAGAGAGAGAGAGAGAGTAAGGCCCACTAACCCTGGTCTGAGACTTTGCATCCAGCAGAGTCAGAAGCATTCAGAGAATTTGAATTGAGAGCCACTTCCTAATAAAACAGCATTCTTTTATGCCATGCCAGATAGTGTGTAAAACGGAGGCCTGCACTGTAGGGCTGAACCCCACACAGGGCTCCTCTCTCTTGTGTGAAGAGCATGGTGATGGGGTACCGTCCTGAGAACTAGTCAGTGGTTCTGGTTCCTCCTCTGTCATCGTGGGCATTTGTCCTCGTGGTCTTAAGGCAGCTGCTGCATCCCCAGCCATTGCATCTGTGTCTCAGGCAGGAAAGAAAGAGAATATAAGAGAGGAATAGGAAAAGGAATCCTGTAGATGCGTCTGTTTCTTGTTGCCAGGAAGGCAGCTGAGCTCACTCTCCTGCCAGCCAGGCTGTTGGCTGAATATACCAGCTCATGCCCCACTGGAGCCCACATTTTCCAAAGGCTGTGCCCCCATCCCACTATCCCAGCATGCCTTGGGGCATCACTGAGCTCTGTTGGAGCTACAGAGGAGGGGTGGGCCATGATGAAGAAGGGGCTGGTGGAGAGACCAAAGTGGCAGCGGGCTGTCTCCAGCTGTGGCTTCTTCAGGGCTGTGATGTGATGTGTGGGGAGCTGGGGAGCTTCCTGCAGGAGAAGGCAGCATTTACTTAGTGCCTTCTCTTTTGGTGTCTTGTGCCTGAGGCCTCCTGTCCTGTTGCCCAAGTGACTCATGGTGCCGTGGCTCTGAGGTCAGACAGAGAGAGGAGATGGTCTCAGCCCAAGCTCCAGCACAGGCTTCCATCTCTCCTGCCCAGTTATCCACTTGTGGCAACGAGACCCCAAGCATTCTCAGACAGGCTGCCTGCTCATCAAACACCCAGCAGGCTGCAGCTCCAGGCGGGCTGCACCAAGTGGAGGGTGCCCACAGTCAGTGTGGGAGCTTGAGGCTCAGTTTCTGAAGTGCACCGCATGGCTGCCCTCTCCAGAGCTTGTGTGAGCACCAGACAGGTTCATCAAGGTGGGCCATGGAGGGAGGCAGCAAAGAGGAAGGCCTGGTATGGCAGGGACAGGCTGGGGTATGAGAACATACTCCCATCTCTCAGTCCACCCTCCAGACACCACCATGGGCCTGCTGAGCCCTCTTGCCGGTAATTGGATCTTCCAAGGGAGAAGCGTTTCCTCTGTGTTAAGACGAGAGAATGGACCAAAACATGGTGAATAAGGTACATGTTTGTATCCCCACCCAGGGAGGTCAGTGGCCAGGGTACACAGGGCAGCCGTCTCTCTTTGCAGCTTCTTTGAGCTAAAGTTGCTTTAGCCCCTACCATTGCATTTTCATCCCAGCTGGGCAAGGAGTATATATACATGGATTGAGTACATGCTGGAAAACTTCAGCTCTACTCATGCCTTCTGAGGTTCGGCATTAATTGTGACCAGTTGCAAGGACATCAGGAAGTGTCACTTGGTTGAACCTGCTTAAGCTCTTGGGTGTTTTGTGTGTGTGTGTTTGAGAGAGAGAGAGAGAGAGAGAGAGAGAGAGAGAGAGAGAGAGAGAGAGAGAGAGAGAGAGATTGTGTGTGTGTGCATGTGTGTTTGTGTGTCTGTGTGTCCGGGTCCACACTTGCTGCAGTCTGTTCTTTCCTATCATGCTGGTCCTGGGAACTGAACTGAGGTTGTCAGACTTGGCAGCAAGCCCCTTTACCTGCTGAGCCATCTCACTAACCTCAAGTTTAAAGGATAGGAAGAGAATAGAAGTTGGTGGCCAGCCAGGATTCTTGGATTCTCCATGGATGGATGTCCAGGATCTTGGGACCTAGTGGGAGACAACAGGCATGAGGGTGCCTGAGGACCCTGCACAGGGTCATCCCCAAGGCTTTCTACGGCTCCTTCTAGAAAGCTCTTTCTTGCTAGAAGTTACCAAACAAGATGAAACCGATATACTTTGGAAAGAATGAGCACTGGAGAGAGGAGACCATGGATTTAGCCCACCATACATACAACACATTAGAGGAGTCCCACTAACCATCATGTTGAATCCATAGGATGTGCTCTCAGCCAGGGAAGGTTCTATCCATGCTCTGGTTGTGAGTCCAAGGCCTTATGTGATACTCAAGTTAATGAGAGAGGTTAGGGAAGCCATTCCGAAGATTAAATGCTTGCTATGTAAGCGTGGTGACTGAGTTCCAATTTCACATGTACCAAATGCTGTGTGTCGTCTATCTACACTCCCTGCGCTCCTCCAGAGAGATGAGTTGCAGAGACAGGAGACTCCCAAGAAGCTCACAGGTCAGCCAGCTATTGCAGGGGAAAGAAAGACATCCTGCCTTGAACAAGGCAGAAGGCAAGCACTGACACCCGAGGCTGTCCTCCTACCACTGTGTGTGTGGTGGCCAGCTTAGGGAGGTCCAGAAAGTTGAACCCACTGTCTTCAGAAGGGGAGGGGGTGCAACCTCCTGGAACCCATGGTTCTTGTGTGCTGTGCTGTCCCTTGCTGCCCAGAGACCCTGCAATGACTTGGCATCCCATCCCATCTCTCACTCGTCCTCAGAGTGAGAGAAAATGGCTTTTCTCCAGAGGGACCCTTATCCAGAGCTAGAGCCAGCCAGCCAGCCAGACACACCTGATTCCCCACTCCTCACACGCATTAACGCACAGCATGCATATATACACACACATCAATAATAATAAAGTTAAGGACAGCCACTTGAGAGTTCCCACAAAGTGTGGGCTTCAACTTGCTGCTCCCTCCCACCAGCTCCTCCAAACCTCTCCAAGCCTTGGGAACGGAGCACAGGAGTCCACTTGCCAGGGAGCTGTCTCTAGGCCCCTTGCCGTTCGGAAGGGTTAGATGATAACATAGAGAGCGGTCAAGATTGTAGCTCTCCTGTTCTAACCTAATCTGCCCCTGTGTCTCTGGGATAGCCCTTTGCCCTCTCTGGGCCAAACCCAGCAATTTCAGGATCTTAGGGCAGAGGCTGAGGTGGGCTGGTGGCTCCCGGGTGGCTGGAGAGATGTGTGATGTTCTGGATGGAGCTGAGCGGCTGAGCACATCTGCAGCCTCAGGTTCCTCTACTACAGCTGTTCTCAACCTTGCTAACGCTGCGACCTTTTAATACAGTTCCTCATGGTGTAGTGACCCCCGACCATTCAATTATCTCCATTGCTACTTTGTAGCTGTAATTTTGCTGCTGTTATGAATTGTAATGTAGATATCCGTGCTTTCTGATGGCCTTAGGAGACAGCTGTGAAAGGGGTCGAGACCCACAGCTTGAGAACTGCTAAAGGTTAAAGCCTTGCTGGCCAGGTTAGGGAGGTCCAGAAAGTCGAACCCACTGTCTTCAGAAGGGGAGGGGGTGCAACCTCCTGGAACCCATGGTTCTTGTGTGCTGTGCTGCCTGGCCAGCTCTGTCCTTCTGCAGCTCACAGGATTTGTCCTTACAAAGGCAAAGAGATGGGCTGTGTGCTGCCCTTGCTGCCCAGAGACCCTGCTATGACTTGACATGCCATCCTGGTCCTCAGAGTGAGAGAAAATGGCTTTTCTCCAGAAGGACCCTTATCCAGAGTTGGAGCCAGCCAGCCAGCCAGCCATCTGATTCCTCACTCCTCACACACCCCAGCAGAACCCCACAAACCTGTCAACCCACCCCTCTGAGGCTTCAGCACCCCTGACACAGCCTGCCCTTGCACACCTCCATGGATGGGGAACTCTGTCCGAAACCACAAGTGGTTCCTTTTCAAAACGTTTTAAAATTTATTATAAAATATTCAAGACATCTCAAATATTTAAGGAATCCCTAATAAATATTTCACTAATTATAAAATATTTACTATGACCAAAGGTATAAAGAATAACACAATGGATATCCCTCCCAGGTGGCTTCTCACATTCCCGTGGCTTCCCACCACTCAGTAGCAGCTTGTCCCTCATCTCTGCTTGTCTTTCAACTTTTAATTTTGAGGTCCTCAGAAGAGAATTTGCCATTATAATGTCTGGGGAGGGACCCAGCATGGGATCCCTATGTAACTCAGGCTGGCTTCAAACTTGTAATTCTCCTCCCTCAGCTTCCTGCTCCTGAGTGCTAGAATCATAGGTGGTTCTTAGTCATTTCTATGTATGTGTGTACGTGTGTGTATGTGTATATGCACTTGTGTGCATGTGCCTATTTATGCGTGTGCTCACTTGCCTGCATGTGCATATATGTGTGTGCATGTGTGTGCTCGAATGCTTACTTACATGTATTTGTGCATACACATATGTGTATGTACTTGCATGCATGTGCACATATATACATATATTGTGTGTATGCATGTATGAGTATGTGCATATGCATGTGTGTAAGTGTGTGTGAACAGGTGTGGAGGCTAGTGGCTGACTGTCCCATGTCCTCAGTCATATCTTTTGAGACAAAGTCTCCTGTTTGGCCTGGAACTCGCTAACTTGCCTGGCCTCTGTCCAGGGAGCTCCAAGGCTGCTCTTGTATCCGCCTCTCCCCCCAGGGGAGTTTTTAACTCAAGTTCCAAGGACTGAATTCAGATTCTTATGCGTGTGTGGCACTTTACCCACTAAGCCATCCTGTCATTCCCCTGTGCTGAGGACCTCCCCCTCAGCCATTGGGGCCCCACCGAGCCCCTCCCCTTTCTTCCTTTTGTGATTTTTATTCCCACACACTTTTACATTTATACTTATCCAAGCCCAGCGAAGGAGACCACTGCAAATTCTGAAACTCTGACACGAGGGACAGAAATTGAACCGGTGTGCTCAGTGGTGTCCTTTTGGCTGTGCGGTGTGCTCCGTTTCACTGCCGTTTAACAGTGTGCAGTGTACACGCCCTGCGCTGCTTCCTGCCGATTCTCCAAGGACTCCTGGGTCAGTCTCTGGGCATCCTGAACAAACCAGTGAGGGCATCCTCCCACACCTCTTCCAGCGTCATCAGGGATTAGATTCTTGACTGGGCTCTCAAAGGCACGAGTGTCTTTTCCTGCAGTTTTCACCCAGGTGTGTGGGTGCCCCGTTCATCAAGCAGGCTTGGAGAAGTCTGTACTCACCTTCAGCCTGGGGGTGTGGTCCTGCACATGCTCTGTGGATTCCAGGTCCCAGGCAGCCCTCCCAGTTGTTCCCATTACCCATGAGCCTCTCTGTTTTATCCCTAAGGGGTTGCCCATTCACCCTGGATCTCACTCTGTCAACCTGCAGGCTATGTGACCTCAGGTTATTCATAGGCTCTGCTCCTGGTTGCTTGGTTTGAACTCTGACCTCACTGCTGTGGGAGCCCAGGCAGGTGAATTAATTAGCCTTTACGCTCACCATCTGTAAAATGGCAACAGTCCCTTTAGCCTCACGGGATGACTGTATGCTATGGGTGCCTGAACAGATGCCAATTCTCACTCAGAATGACATCTGCTGAATGACATCTGCTGTGACATCTGCTATGAGGCGGGGTGATGTGAGTTGGACTTCTTCATGTCCCTCAAGGTCAGAACTGAGTGCAGCTGAGTACCAAGCAGTGCTAGATCAAACCTGAGTAGCCTCTAGTGAAGGTGACTGTTGCTACAATTGGAATACCATGACCAAAAGCAACTTAGAAAGGAAAGGGTTTATTTCACTCACAGTTCATCATCAAACACAGGGAGGGCAGGAACTCAAGCAGGGCAGGAGCTGGTGCGGAGGCCATGGAGGGTGCTGCTTACTGGCTTCCTCCTCACAGTTTGCTCAGCCTGCTTTCTTAGAGAACCCAGGACAACCAGCCCAGGTTCGACTCCTCCCATATCCATCACTAATTAAGAAAACGCCCTCCAGGCTTGCCTACAGCCTGACGTTATGGAGGCATTTTCTTCATTCAGGCTCCCTCCTCTGTGATGACTCTTCCTTGTGTCAAGTTGACACGAAACTAGGGAGTATGCGGAGCCCCATCTCCTCTGTTCTGCTCAGTATGTCTCTATGACATCAACAGTTTGCCTGTTGAAGTTTGTCTTCTGTCTTTCTGTTTCGTATGGGTGGCGTGGGGGGGGCACACTTCTCTGCCCACTTGTGGGGCAAGTTTTGTTGCACACGAGGACTTAAGCCACTCATCCAGCTGGAAGGAACTTGATCGTAGGATCTTCAAGCTTGTCACAGTGTGGCTGGGTGGGGACAGAACCCGTAGTCTGCTCCAAGAGTCATCGGGCCAAAGAGAGAGCAAGCTGGGGTCTGGAAGGCTATCGGGGTCTCCCAGAGCAGAGGTGGGAAATGGTACTGCTTAGTCCCCTAAGGCAGATGCAGGAGAGCTGGGGAATGGGATAGTGGCCTCAGAGGAAGGCTGCCAGCCTTAAAACCGGCCTCAGCAGGCCCTGGGGTTCTAGCAGCAGCAGCAGCAGTATAAGTCTTCCTCAGAGAGCAGAAAGAAGGATGTGTGTGTGTGTGTGTGTGTGTGTGTGTGTGTATGTGTGTATAAGAGAGAGAGAGAGAGAGAGAGAGAGAGAGAGAGAGAGAGAGAGAGAGAGAGAGAGAAAGGCTAAGGGTCTCTAGCTGGGAGGTGCATAGCCTACAAGCTACTGCCTGCAGGTGGCAGGTAACAGACAGGGACTCAGAGACCTGGGCAAATTGGCAGGGAGCCATGGGCCAGGATTAACCCTCCAAGGACTTTATCAGGAAGCGAGCCTGGCGCGACCCTGAGGCTGTGCTCACGCCCTAGTTGGATGGTTTCCAGGCCCAACTGTGACACCAAAGACAGAAGGCTCCCAGCTGCCAGGCAGAGGCCTAGCTCCTGCTGCAAGACAGGAAGCCGACTCTCCGTGCAGCACGTGGAGAGGGTCGGGTGCAGTGAGAGTCACGGACTCAGGATGCATGGCTGCGTGTGCAACCATACGAGCCTATGCACTGACCTTAGCAGTTCTCAGGATAGAAAATCCCAGACTTGTAGTAGCTCCCATCACTATCTTGACTCTGTCCTAGGCTGTGGCAACTCTACCCCAGGAGGGTGAGGGAGACATACTTTTATTCCGGTGGGGAGCTCTCCTTAGGCTCTAACATTGCCAGAAGCTATCAGAAGCTATGTAACTCGGCCAGACTTTCATTCTTTCCAATGAAAGAGGCTTAGGGAGCCGATGACTCTTGAGGGGACCCTCCTAGGGATGACCCAGCAGTTCCCAGAGTTCTCACGGGCCCCTGTGGAGGGATTCTTTCCCCACTCTCTGACCTCAGCTTCCTTTGGCCTGGAGGCTCCAGTGGCATGACAGCCTTCCTCAAGCTCCCTGGTGGGAGCCTGGAGACTCAGGAAGGTGGAACTGCAGGGACATTGAGCTCCGAGCCCCAGGCCTCCAGAGGAAGCTGTGTCCTGAGGCCTGCTTGTGAGCCTGAGGCCAGGCCCACCTTCCCAGCCCATGGGGGCGGGGATCAGATGCTGCTCCATTCCTCCACCCCTGCACATCTCTCTCCCATCTCTGCACCCTTGTTTGCCCTGCACTCCAGCCCAGAAGCAAACACTATTTTCTATTGCAAACTGTTGCAAACACTATTTTCTGGGTTATTACTTTTTGTTTTGTTTTGTTTTTTGTTTTTGTTTTTTCTTTCTTCAGACTTGGAGAGCGAGCTGTGCAACTCCATGGAAAGCCACACCCTGCTCCAGCTAGGTGCAGTCTGTGTGTCTGTGTGTCTGTGTGTCTGTGTGTCTGTCTGTCTGTCTGTCTGTCTGTCTCTCTCCCTCTCCTTCTCCCTCTCCTTCTCCTTCTCCCTCTCCCTCTCCCTCTCTCTCTCTCTCACACACACACACACACACCCCAAGTCACCAACCAGTCCTCTTTCCTCCTCTCCCCTCCTGAACCCTAGCCACGATCCCTTTCCCCCCCACCATCCCCCTCCCACCACAAGGAAAAGAGCCTAGGCCCCATCTTGCAGACCACTGCAGTGGTGTGATCCAGAGAGCAAGTGGCTCTCTTAGGAGGCCACATCATTGTCCACATTTTTAAAGAAGAGAGACAGAGGTCAGAACGACTGAGCAGTTTCCTCCTAGGGAGCTGAAGGTCTGCAGCCGCCCACTCCGGTGCCCTGTGCAGGATCACACTGGCCCTTTCTCTGTGCCAGGCCACAGAGACATCCATCCCGGCTATCAGCGTGGCCCTTGATCGCAGTTAGCAACTGGCCCATTCATCCCAAAAAAATAAAATGAGAGTTGGAGGTGTTTAGGAGCAGGCTTGGGGGTGGAGAGAGGTTCAGTGGGAGAAGCATGAGGATGTGAATTTTGGTCTCCAGCACCCATTTAAAGAGCTGGGTGTGGATATGCTCCCAGCACTGGGGAGGCTGAGACAGGAGGATTCCTGGAGCTCTCTTCCTAGCTAGCCTGTGTCCCTACTGAGAGGCTTGTAATGACAGCTTAGGTTGCCTTCTGCCCCTCCTGCTACCCCCCCATACACACACAACAGTAACAACAACAACAACAACAACAAAGTTGTTTGCAGGGAAGCCTATTGCTGTCAAGTGTCTGAATCAGGAGGTGGAAGGCTTAAGAGCTTGAGGGTCCGGGCTTGTGATAATAGTGCTGCCCAAAGGCCCTGGTCCCCAATCCCTGTGGAGGGTCTCTGCCAGGTTCCACCTCAGCACTAGGCGTACGAGAATGCTCAGCATGGCACTGAGGACATGGAACTCCCCTGAACAGACTGGGAAGTGAGGCCGCCACCCACCCTGTCCCTGCTACTGTCATTGCTGCTGCTGCTGTTGTAACAAGCAGTTCCACATGCCATGATGTGTGAATCGAGCACTCGGGGAAGGGCATGGTAGCACTGTTAGGTCTGCTCAGCTGTGGCACTTGTCCCCCAGATAGGTACTAACAGGGCCTTTGGCCTCCATCCCTCAGTTCCCATGCATACAGCCAGCACACCCACAGCAGGATGGCACGGAAGTGGCTTCCAGGACATGCTGCAGGGTGACATTAGCTACTTTAACCAGTGCCATGGCCTCATAAGCCCCAGGCTGGCCTGGGTTTAAGGGTGCCAAGGTAGAACTCTCCAAGGAGCAACAGGAAGTGATGTTGTTGCTGGACTCTATAAGCTGCCCTTTCTGAGAGCTCTGACACCATTCATGGTGTCCATCTGTCTGCTAGGAGGGATGAGATGGGGCAGAGTCAGGTCTTCTATTTCTTCTTGTGTATCTTTAATATCCACATATCAATTCATGGATGCCCTAAAGCTGGAGCTGGTGCCTGGAGTGGCTCCCAAATAAAACTTCACCAGTTGGGACCTGCCTCCCCAAAGGTCCCACAGCCCCCCTAACTGCATCTACCAAGAAAGATTCCTTTCAAATTCCTAGCCTGTTCTCAGAGATCACTGTTTCCTGCCATACTGTGGGCCAACCCCAGATGCAAAGGTCTATGTTAGTGATGTTCCCTCATACAGCTTCAGAGAAAGACTCCAAGCCTCTGAAAGCAGGGGTTCCCTTCCAAGAACATCAGAGGTTGAGTTCCTAACCACCTTAAGGAGGATGTAGGAAAAGCCACATGCTCCCAGAGTGGCAAAGACACCCCAGAAATAAACCCCACACCATTCTTGCCCATGAATACCATCAAGATCTCCTTGGGAAGAGCAGAGGCAGCCTTGGGTCTGAAGAATATTAGAGAGATGATCTGCCTTGATTATACAGGATTCATACAAAGAATTCAGAGATGGCTTCGAGCTAGAATGATCTATTAATATGATGTATAATATCAGTCCGGTCAGCCAGCATGCTGTTAATAAATGACAAAGGGCATTTGACCAAGCCCTGGTGCCAATTTCTGGTTTTAAAGGAACAGCTAAAAATAGGTCTGGAAAGGTACTTTGCTATCAGAGTGAATGATCTGCCTCAGTGTGGCAGCCAGGACTGTTCTAAATGATGGCATTAAAAAAAATCATTCCCGTTCAAAGCCTCTCATTAGAGAAGAGACAGCACCTTTCTGTACTGTGACGCTAGACATAGCAATAAGACAGGAAAGCGAATTGAACAGCCATCTCTAGGAAAAAAATTGTAATTATTAGCCGTCAGTGTGATTTGAGACCCAAGAGGAGCAACTGAAAAAAATAATTTAATATATGAATTTAATATAAAGGTACAGAGCCAGAGAGAAAACACGTAGCACAGATCAATAACTTTCATTTGCGCTAAAGAACAAGTGGTTGGAACAAGTAATGAAATAATTGGTCCCCGCTTGAGATGGGCACAATAAAAACAACAGCACAGAAGCCCCGAGGAATTTCTAGAAAATTTGACAAGAAAATTTTAGGATCATTATAAAGAGCTCAATAATGTCGTCCCATGGGACAGGGAAGGAAAAATGACAAGGCAGAGAGGCTTGCTGGAATGATCCCTGGGAGTTACTCCAGAATTAATTTACAGTTTGAGCACAGCCCCTCTGCACTAGGTAGCCTGTTTTGAAAAGCAGGAGAGAATCATGCTTAAGGTTTGTCTGGAAGAATATCCAGTACCCAGGAGGCTGAGGCAGGAGGATTGAGAGTTTCAGGCCAGACTGTGGTAGGTAGGGATAGTTGTCTCAAACAACTGTTCCCTCTCAAAATGAATATTCAAAGAAGAAAGAAGTGGGGGTAGGGATGTGGCCCAGTTGGTGGAGTGCTTGCTTGGGCAGGAAGCCCTGGGTTCCATCCCCAGTACCATAGAAATGGAGTGTGTTTGTGTGGTAGTGCATGTCTGCAATCCCAGCCTGTGGGAGACGGAGGCAGAGGATCATAAATTGAAGGTTATCCTGTAGTGAGCTTGAGGCCAGCCTGGGCAACATAAGATCCTGTCCAAAAATTAAAAAAGCAAAATTAAGCAATTAGAGTAGCTAAACAATTTAGTTATAATATGCTTGTCTTCTTGGCAGACGTGGGGCTAAATATCTGAAGGACAATGGTGACCAGTCCTAGAGTACGTAGTTTGGTGAAAGAAGAGAGGGAAGGGAGAGTTCTGGGAGGCTGTGCCAAGAGGCCACCTTCTGTCCCACGAGGCTGTCATGGCTGCTGGTACAATACTTATCATTTGTTTAAGTGTGTGTGTGTGTGTGTGTGTGTGTGTGTGTGTACGTGTGTGTACGTGTGTGTCCTTGGATGCAAGAATAGAGGCCAGACGGAGGTCAACCTTAGGTATCGTTCCTCATGTACCATCCACAGTGTTTTTTGAGACAGGATCGCTCCCTCTCCAGGTGCTCACCAATTAGGCAAGGCTGACTGGCCAGTCAGCCCCAGGGATCCTCTTGGCTTTACCATGTCAGCGCTGGGATCATAAACAAGTGCTACCGGGCCCTGCTTTTTATGTTGGTTCTGGAGGGGAAATGCAGGCCTCTTCCATGCACAGTAAGCACTATACTGACTGAGCCATCTTCCCAACCCTTCTGGGATTGTCTGTGATGATATGGAAAGTCCTGGAGGAAGGTTGGAAGCTGAGCAAGGCTGTGGAGGGAAGAAGGGAAAGAGGGAGGGCGAGATTGGAGAATCAGAAACCAACCTAAAGGAATAGATTAATCAATACATCTTGTCAGGACCATTTGCTACTACTTAGGAGGGGTAGGATGTCAATTCTGATCCTTTTTTCCACGAAGAGGAAAACATTCCATGTGCACTGAACATTGATATGATATCAGTGAACATTGATATGAGACCAGGCAAGTGTAAGGTGGTGTCCCACTCTGCTGAGCTGTGGGAGCCAGGGCTGGGCTCTCAACCCCAGGGATCTGCTGACAATGGTCTCACAATCCCTGCTTCAGGCTCCTGGGATGACAGCTGTGAACCCCCACACTTGGCTCAGGGGAGTCTCCTTGGTGGTCTAATGCGGTGGATGTGGTGTGGCCTCTATGAGATACCTGGTAACTATGGGAGCTCCCGAGGGGACAGGGCATTCTGGTGGTGACTGTAGTAGTAGACACAGAAGCAGGGTGAACCCCAGGCAGGAGGATAGCTTAGAACTTGCAGTGTGGTGTCGACTCTCAGGACAGAGTGTGGGCAGCCGTAGGTATGAGGGGATAGTGTGGCTTATTTTCCTTCCCACACACTCTTGTCGGGGCTGTGGATGCTATGAAAGAGGTCATGGGCCCATGTCTTGTAGAGGTGTGTCCCACAGAGGGGCAGCTGGAGGCCCAGATACACACCCATTCCAGCCACGCTCGTCTCAATGCCAATACCCTCAGGATGGATTTCGTGTGTTTTTCTTAATTTCCCTAATTAATGTAATACTGGGGACTAATTGCTCATTAATTAACTCTGTTTGTGTGTGTGAAAGAGACAGAGACAGAGAGAGAGAGAGAGAGAGGGAGAGGGAGAGAGAGAGAGAGAGATGTGGCTGTTTGCAGACCCCACATCCAGTGCCCTCCTCAGTCCCTCCACATCCTTTTTGAAACAGGGTCTCTCACTGAACTTGGAGCACCTGATGCAGCTAGATTATGTGGTCAGCACATCCCCAGGATCCTCCTATCTCCACCTCTGCAGGACCAGGATTACATGCTCTGTGAGGTCTAGCTTTCATGTGGGACTGGGGATTGAACTCAGGTCCTCACACTTGCACAGAAGGTCCTTACCCGCTGGTCCATCTCCTCAGCATCCCTTGGGTGGGCTTTGAGTTCCCAGATAATTGTAACATCTGAAGGCTAGTGGCTCATTTACAACCTCAGCTCAAGAGTGATGCCTCCAGATCTTTAGTGCATGAAAAATTGCCGGGAATGAGTGCAGATCCAACAGCTGAGGAGCCTAGGGTGCAAGGGTCAGCCTGACCTGGTGAGTAGCTTGCGGATGGTCACTGTGTCTGTATCCAGGCCTGGGTGGTAGAGTGCATTGAGATCTGGCCCACACTGTCTCCAGGTACTACCCAGCCTCCTACGGTATAACTCTTGGCCCTCCCATCAGGCCCCCAAATAGGATCAGAGTTCTTGAGGTCAGGAGAATCAGAAAGGAGCTTTCTGGAACTCAGGGGCTCTCACAACTCTAGCAGAAAGCAGCAGATCTCAAACCAGTCTTCTCTCAAAACAACTGGAAAGATTCAGGTCAGACTAAAGATAGAACCTCCTGGCTGCCAGAGTTATGGTGTGTGTGTGTGTGTGTGTGTGTGTGTGTGTGTGTGTGTGTGTGATGGGACACCTGGACCCATGGTTGCTTTTAAATGAGGCTCTCTTGTCTGATGATGGGGACCATGGGCAGAGTTCCTGGAGAGGGTCACACACTGTCTGTCATCTTCAGGGAGCAGCCTGGCACCCTCCTACGAAGACGCCTGCCAGTGCTTGAACAGGGAGCCTTTGCGGACTGATTTCTCCCTCCAATGGTGCAATACATCATCTTTTTTAATTTAAAAAGATGCCCGGTGGAAGCTTCAGAGACCATTAAGTGTTTGGGTCCCTAATTAACTTCAGAGCAGCCTGGAGCAGCAAAGGGAGGGAGGAAAGGAGGGAGGGCCACAGGGAGTGATGGGGTCCCAGCTCTAGCTGGGAAGGAAACTGCGGACCAGACTCCGCTCCCTGCATCTCCAGGCTGGAGCCTCTTGGGGGATGCTGGCTGCCTTATGCATTTGGCTCCAGCTCCACAGTCCCCTGTGGAAGTTTGGAGTGAGTCAGGAGACTACTTATCTGCAAATTGCCTGCTGAAGTCTTTTGCTGGTCTCTGGTTTCTGGCTGGCTTTCCCTCTCTGAGCTTCTCCCTCTCCCTCCCCCTTCCTCCCTCCCCTCCACCTCCATCCTTCTGTCTGGATGGCTTTGGTATCCAGTAGATGCTCCATAAATGTAGATGAGGTGGGAGTTGTCTTGGCTGTGTGCTTGCAGAGGGTCCCTGCTCTGAGTAGACGGGTCAAGACCGGGAGTTCTCCTACAAGGTCATCTGACACTAGACAGTCTCCTTGTCTAGTTGACCCTCCTTGGTGACCTCTGCGTGCTCATAGGGAGGAGCATAGCATGGACGAGTGTATTCTCTAGCCTCCAGTCCCTGGTCAGTTGGAGAGGAGGACAAGGTCAGGGCCAGCCAAGGTCCAGGGTATACCAGGCCTGACCCTGTGGCCAAATCCCAAGGATCCAGACTGCTGATTCAGCCATTCTCAACTCCTGGCCAGGCTGAGCTTGAACGGGTGGTGGGGTGAGGGGTGAGGGAGGGTGCTGGGAGTATAGGCAAGGTCCAGGCAGCCTTTGTGGGCTGTGAGGAAACCCCCAGAGCTGGAAGTGATCCCTGGTGCCTTTCCTGTGTGAAGCCAGGCCTGTTCATATGCTTTGTCCACCCACAGTGTTTTACAAGGCCTCTCTCCACTGCCTCCTTAGATCAAGGAGGGCCTAGAAAACTGTCTAGAAAGAACAGAGAAAACGCCTTGTGTACAACGTTCTAGAGACTTCAAATTACTAAGGGCATGCTTCGTTATCATCGCCCCAGGAGGGAGAGCCAGACTCACCCCCACTTGACAGAGTGGGAAGCTGAATGAAGCTCAGAGAGGGTCAGTAAGTTTCCCAAGGTCACCCAGCCAGAGCTTAGCCAAACCACTCAACCTGAGCTGAGGAGCAAGGGAGCAGGCTGGCCCCTGTCTGCTCTTGGCCAGGCTGGGTCCGTGCAGTCTCAGCCTCCTGGACCTGCCCATCATAGCCCGCGGGCTCTGCCGCAGCGCATCGCCGGACAGTTCTGGCTGGAGCCCTGCTGCAGAGGCGGGCGCGGGTTAGCAGTAAACATGATCTATTGGCAAAACATTGGGACAGTGAAAAGTTATCGATAGATAGCTTTCCACCCATCTCTCTGAGTCCCCACCCTGGCCCTGGGCCTGGGCTGCCCCTGGGGGTGCAGGATGGGGAGGGAAGTTCACTCCACTTGACTCAGCTCCAGCTCTGCCCTGGCCACACTTCTAGCTTCATGATTGAAGATGGAGCCTGTATTTTTAGACACACGTGATCAGTTCCACTCGTCCGCCATGATTATACAAATCAGACCATAAGAAGTTTAAAAGCCTGGAACGCCACACTGAAATTCATCATCAGTGAGGGGCTGTGGGGTTGGGACAACATTACAAACACAGCTCAGTCTGTCATCCCCACTGTGCCCTGGGCTAAAGAGGTCCTGTGTGTGTGTGTGTGTGTGTGTGTGTGTATGTGTGTGTGTGTGCACATGTGTGCATGTGTGTGTCTGTGTGTGTCTGTGCATATGTGTGTGTCTATGTGTGTGTGTCTATGTCTGTCTGTGTGCCCATGTGTGCATGTGTGCATCTGTGCATATGTGTGTGTCTGTGTGTGTGTCTGTGTGTGTGTGTGCGCGCGCGCGCGCGCAAGCACATGCATGTGTGTATGTGTATGTCTGTATGTGTCTGTGCATATGTGTGTTTATGTTTGTGTGTGTCTGTCTGTGTGTGTGTGTGCACATGTGTGCATGTGTGTGTCTGTGTGTGTCTGTGCATGTGTGTGTCTATGTTTGTGTGTGTGTGCGTGTGTGCACATGTGTGCATGTGTGTGTGTATACATATGTGTGTGTGTCTGTGTGTGTGTGCACATGCACGCATGTATGCATGTGTATGTCTGTGTGTGTCTATGCATATGTGTGTGTCTATGTGTGTGTGTGAGTGTCTGTGTGTGTGTGTGTATGTATGTGTATGCACGTGCATGTGTTCAAGAGTCATTCTCAGACACCAGGCTCTGGCCCTCTCACTATAGGAAGAACCCTGCAGACACCCAAAGAAACTCAGGTGGGAAAACAGGCCTGGGTTTGAAATGAGAGGCTTGATTTCTCACCCTCAGTTTCTCTGGCCTGTGACTATGCTTTTTTTTTTTTTTTAAGAGGAGAGAAGTGGTGAGGAGCAGGGAGGGGAAGAACTGGATAGGAAGTAAATCCACACGTCCTGCCTCTTGTCACCTGGGTTCTCCCCTGACCTTGCCCCAGAAGCCACCCACTATTGCCTGGGGTACTACCTGGCATCACCTACTCTGCCCTCCAAACACCCCACACTCCCTAAAGAGTGAGGGCTCTGAACACATGACCTTGGACCCTTGACCCCTCCCCTGCCTGCCTGCTGGACTCCTACTCAGCTGCTAAGGCCTTCCATCTAATGCCCTGCCCAGCAGCCGTGGCCCAGATGCATCCCTCCTGCTCTCTTCTCTCCTACCAGACTGTGTTCATGGTCCTTTGAGGGTCCTCTGCAGTGCTTGAACTCTGCCCAGCATCTGCCTGCTGTGGGGAGAACAGGACATAGAGCAGGGTATGGCAGGAAGTTGTTTTGCTGCCCAAGCCTGTCAACCTGTGAGTCAGGTGTCTAATGAGAGTCTATTAGAAGACTCTCTTCATCCTCTGATTGTTCCTAGGGCATCTTTGGATGCTCCTTTGGCCTGTGATAGGTCCTCTCTCTCTTCCCCCTCTTTTCCTCCCCCCTCCCTCCCTCCACCTTCCCCTTGTTCCTCCCTTTGTCCCTTCCTTCTGTATGTGTACATATGAGTGCAAATGTGTATGTGTGCATGCATGCACATGCATGTATACCTGCACACGGAAGACAGAGGCCAACCTCTTTTTTTTTTTTCTTCTGAGACAGGGTCTCACTAGCCTGAGCTCATGGATTCAGCTGAGTGGCCTGGCCACCAAGCCCCAGGGATCTTCCTGTCTCTGCCTCCCCAACACCATGGTCATACACCTAGCTTTTTACGTTGGTTACAGGGCTCTGGATCCAGCTCTTCATGTACCTGTGGAAAGTGCTTTAGCAACTGAGCCCTTTGAGCATCTCCCCTTTGACATTTCTTTAAATGTCTAATTTACCCCCTCAGGGACGTCTGCATCTCCATCCAGGCCAGGTGGCCGGGCCCTCCCTGGGATGCAAGGCTTCCTACCTCTGACAGCTCAGTGGTCAGAGCTGTTAACTGGTCTTAGTGAGTCGAGCCAGCACCCAGGTTTGGCTCCTGCACTCTATAAATGGAGTCTACCTTCCAAAGTGGGCCTTGGAACACCCCACTGGCCCTCACATCTGCACACCTCACCTGCAGTCTAGGAAATATTGGGGACGGGGAGACCAATCGGGGTTTAGTCGAGGGGAAGGCATTAAGGGATAGCCTTGGACAGTCCAGCTGAGGGTCTTCCATGGGCTTCCATGAGAACCCAGCTCCAAGGACAGGATGGGGGCACAGTGAGCATCAGTTACCTGTGGCAAAGGCTGCCATGGAGGGAGCAGGACAAAGGTCAGGAGGTAGTGCCCCAGAGGTCACCTGTAACAGTGACAGGAGACATCACTCTCTCAGATCCGGGATGAATGAGGCTGGAAAAGATAAAGGCGAGAGACAGATGGAGACCATGAGTCACCCTTTGAGAAAGTTTGCTTTGAAGGGCAGGACGGGGTAGGTAGGGAGGAGGCACACAGGTTGAGTGTTTCAGTGAAAGATTCTAGAAGGCTTGGACCCAATAGCCATTGGCTGCACTTCTGACATTAGATATCCACACTTGGGCAGAGGAACCCTGACATGGAACAAGGCTTGTTGCCGTCTGGTCCAGGTGGTGGACTGAGCGTGGTACCAGAAAGTAGGCCCCTCATGCAGGGTCTGCGCACTGCCCTCCACCCTGGAGAATGATTTGATGATTGAATTACTGAGCACAGAGTGAAAGGAGAGATGGGGATATAGAAGGAGATCACAAGGAGAGGTGCAGACCAGGGAAATACGTTAACTATGGAATGAGTGAGTGGATGGATGAGCTTGCATCCCATTTATCTCCTACTGGGACACCATCCTGGGCCATGAAGACTCACCCATCTAGGGTATATATCCTGTTCTCTTGATAGCTACTCCCCATGGTGGCTCCCTGGCCTCAGTACTCTGGGCTTGTCTTCCACCTAATTCTGTGTCCATGGCTCAGGGTGTCATTGGGCCTGTCCTCTCAACCTATCCTTGACCTAGACAGGAAGGGAGGATTCACTCTGTGACCCACCATGGGCCTTTCTTTCTGGATCTCAGTTTCTCTGATCTTGAAGCTAAGCATGGGAGGAGACTTTTGGAGCCCAAGAGGCTGAGGTTGTGGGAGTCCCTGTAAGGCAGAGGCGACATAAGAGGCAGGTCCATCTTTCCTTGTTTGAGGGGCTACTGACCATAGTAGAGGGGACAGCCATGGGTTCCTGCCCTACCACCATCCTGAAGACCCCATCATTGCTGACAAGCCTGGGTGTGGGATGGCAGATGACTATAGGAAGATACAGATGACCAGGACGTGGCTGGAGGCAGGGTCCCTTATATTCTGCCTTCATACAGCAGACCACCACTTGGCAGGCTCCGTCCAATAGCGGGTGATGGGGAGCAGGGGCTATTCCCTATACTGAATCCAAGCACAAACAGCTAGACTGCTGCATGGCGTGACATGGTGGCAAAGGAATATGAAAGAGGCCAGAGGGAACAAAAGAGGACCTAGAGGTCCCCATGCAACCTGCCCCACGTGTGTAGGTGAGCATAGGCATGCATGCCTAGGAAGACAGAGGATTGCAAATGTCCACGTACACACCTGCAATTGTGTGCGTAGGAGGCCGGCTCACTGCAGGAGACATTGCGGCGCCTCTTTGGGCCTGTAATCCTACTTAACTCGACTTTCAGTTATTTTGAGCAAGAGATTATAGCTGATTAAGATCTCTTGCCAGGCACCACCCCTCCCGGAGGCTGGGACAGAAAGGCTCTTCCCACCTGGGCCAGGGTGCTCAAGATCGACTCTCCCAGGTCTGGCTTGAGCTCTCCTGTGGTGTTGGTATGGCCTTCAGGGCATTTCGGATAAATTGTGCCACCTCTGTGCCTTTGACATTGGTGTCAGAATCCAGGACGAGGAGCCCAATGAAATCCCAGGCCTCGCTGGCTGAGGATCATGCTACCCCACTGTCCTATGTCCCCTTTCCAGCTCTGGTGCGCAAGGTTCAAGCAGACCCTAGGCTGCTGCACCTCAAGGAGGTACCTGGGTTCCTCTGAACCTCCAATCTGTCTTTCTCAGTTAGAAATGGATTCCCTGGGAAGCCAGGTCCTGTTTATAGTGTTTTCAAAAAGGAGATATATATATATATATATATATATATATATATATATATATATATATATATATATCTCCTCATTTTTGTCGCTTCAGTGCTGCCTAGTTTCAGCTGTCAATATTGGTGAAATACACTCGGCTGGCTGCTGGCCAGGCCACTGAGCAGTGACGGAGGCTGCTGTAAATCCCTGTATTAACAAGCTAACACCCATTTCTCCATCCCATAAGTGGGCAGGGTGGGGACCATGGGGTAATGGACCCCAGTTCTACCGTGAGGTCTCTTCCTGTCACCCCACAGTCCTATCCACATGTACGCTGGGCTCTGGGAATTGGGGAAAGGCACGGTCCTGCCTCTGGGGGTGTACGTGGCCAGAGGTGACATGAGGTAGAGAGGCCTTCGTGTGTATACAAATTTGGGGTATGAGATGTAGGGAGGTGGCCCTGGGAACTGGGGGGATATTTTTGTTAAGCTTGGAGGTGACTTCTTTTTTGTTGTTGTTTTTAATATTTTACATTTATTTATTAATTGTATTTGTGTGTTTGGGAGGTGCTGTCAGAGGACAACTTGTAGGAGTTGAATCGCTCCTTTCGCCATGTGGGTCCTAGGGATTGAACTCGGGTCATCAAGCTTGGCAGCGATCCCATTGATTTGCTGAATCATCTTGCTGTCTCCCTCCATCCCAGAAGAGCTTGGTAGAGCAGGTTGTTCTTCCTCTACTGCCACACGGGGACAGCTTCAAGTCCTGGGTGCCATGTGGGTGGATGGCCTCAGAGTTCAGCCAGCTGATTCATCTGGAGAAACTGAGGCCCAGAGGAGGGTGGCTCGCTGGGCCACAAGGCAGGAGCTTGCCAGGCCACTCCCCCGATCTGCCTCAGGCTGGGGACATTGGCTGGGTGTTCGGCACCCCCTGCAGGCAGTTCTGAAGGTGCCATGGTTGGCCCTTCTTGGGGAGAAGTGACTTCGAAGCATTCCAAGGGACCCGGCAGAGAGTCAGTAACTCAAAGAGATGGATGTCCCGCCTGCCAGCTCTGCCACTCATTGCCTGAAGAACTCTGAGTCCCTTCTCTAGGCTGTTTCCCTGAGGATCCAAGGCCGTGCCCATTGTCACTGCAATACCTCTGAGCTGACCACTCAAGGGGACGTCATGTCCACCGTGTACAAAAAGAACCTGGACCTGAGGGAGGTCTGCTCTTCTTAGTGATCACAGCCTCTCTCAGCCCAGCCCAATGATCTGGGACAAGTACCATGGTTTCCATTTTACAGCAGACAGTGGTGGGTGGCTCAGCTGAATTCTTCAGACAGACAGTCACCCAGTGACTTTGGATTTAGTCTTTTCTGTGCCTTACTCTCTTCTCTCTTCTCTTGCAGCAGCGAGTACTTCAGGCAGAGGAACGGGGCAAAGCCACCAGGACACACAGGCCCATGGGAAAGCAGGCTGTGGCCACCTCAGGACCGGAGAGAACGACAAGGGGCAGCAGGCAGTGAGGGAGCCATTCTCCCTCCAGGCACCTGCGCCATGCAGCTTGGGACAGGACATCTCTGACAGTGCAGGCAGTACTCCATCCCACCTCTAAGTCCCCTGGGGGGGGGGCCATTGCCCAGCCCTCCCCTCCCCCATCCCCACAAGCAGTGTCCCAAGATGGCTAGGCACGGGTGGGGTGCACCGTGGGTACTTGTGGCAGCCGCCACGTTACTGCACGCGGGTGGGCTGGCCCAAGGTGACTGCTGGCTGATCGAGGGTGACAAGGGCTTCGTGTGGCTGGCCATCTGCAGCCAGAACCAGCCGCCCTATGAGGCCATCCCCCAACAGATCAACAACACCATCGTGGACCTGCGGCTTAACGAGAACCGCATCCGCAGTGTGCAGTATGCCTCCCTGAGCCGCTTTGGAAACCTCACATACCTCAACCTCACCAAGAACGAGATCGGCTACATCGAGGACGGGGCCTTCTCTGGCCAGTTCAACCTCCAGGTGCTGCAGCTGGGTTACAACCGGCTGCGCAACCTTACGGAGGGCATGCTGCGGGGCCTGAGCAAGCTTGAGTACCTGTACCTGCAGGCTAACCTCATCGAGGTGGTGATGGCCAGCGCCTTCTGGGAGTGTCCCAACATAGTCAACATAGATCTCTCCATGAACCGCATCCAGCAGCTGGGCAGCGGCACCTTCGCAGGCCTGACCAAGCTCTCAGTGTGTGAGATTTACAGCAACCCTTTCTACTGCTCCTGTGAGCTGCTGGGTTTCCTGCGCTGGCTGGCCGCCTTCACCAACGCCACGCAGACCCATGACCGGGTGCAGTGTGAGTCTCCTCCGGTCTACGCAGGCTACTTCCTCCTGGGCCAGGGCCGCCATGGCCACCAACGTAGCATCCTTAGCAAGCTGCAGTCTGTGTGCACTGAGGGTTCCTACACTGCTGAGGTGCTTGGCCCACCTCGCCCGGTGCCAGGCCGGTCACAGCCAGGACATTCACCACCTCCGCCTCCTCTGGAGCCCAGTGACATGCCCTGCGCTGATGACGAGTGCTTCTCCGGAGATGGCACCACACCGCTGGTGGTCCTGACTACGCTGGTCCCTCAGACGGAGGCCCGTCCCTCCATGAAGGTCAAGCAGCTGACCCAAAACTCGGCCACCATCATGGTGCAGCTGCCGAGCCCATTCAACCGCATGTACACACTGGAGCAGTACAATAATAGCAAATCGTTCACCGTGTCCAAGCTGACCCAGCCTCAGGAGGAGATCCGCCTCACCAATCTCTACACACTCACCAACTACACATACTGCGTGGTCTCCACCAGCTCCGGCACTCATCATAACCACACCTGCCTTACCATCTGCCTGCCCAAGCCGCCCAGTCCACCAGGCCCCGTGCCCAGCCCCTCCACAGCCACCCACTACATCATGACCATCCTGGGCTGCCTCTTCGGCATGGTACTGGTTCTGGGCGCCGTCTACTACTGCCTGCGCAAGCGAAGGCGACAGGAGGAGAAACACAAGAAGGCTGTGGCAGCGGCAGCTGGCAGCTTGAAAAAGACCATCATCGAGCTTAAGTACGGCCCTGAGATTGAGGCGCCTGGTCTGGCTCCCCTGACCCAGGGTCCGCTGTTGGGCCCTGAGGCTGTGACTCGAATACCCTACCTGCCAGCTGCCACCAGCGACGTGGAGCAGTATAAGCTAGTGGAGAGCAGCGAGACCCCCAAGGCCACCAAGGGGAACTACATTGAAGTGCGCACAGGGGAGCCGCAGGAACGCAGAGGCTGTGAGCTTAGCAGGCCAGGTGAACCCCAGAGCTCGGTAGCCGAGATCTCCACCATTGCCAAGGAAGTGGACAGAGTCAACCAGATCATTAACAACTGCATCGACGCACTCAAGTCTGAGTCCACCTCCTTCCAGGGCACCAAATCGGGGGCCGTGTCCGCGGCTGAGCCGCAGCTGGTGCTGCTGTCCGAGCCTCTGGCCAGCAAGCACAGCTTCTTGTCTCCTGTATACAAAGATGCCTTTGGCCACGGTGGCCTGCAGCGGCACCACAGTGTGGAGGCTGCGCCCGGGCCCCCGAGGGCCAGCACTTCATCCAGCGGTTCTGCACGCAGCCCTCGCACCTTCCGAGCTGAGGCCACCGGCACACATAAGGCCCCAGCCACTGAGACCAAGTACATTGAAAAAAGCTCACCCGTGCCCGAGACCATCCTCACTGTGACACCCGCGGCCACTGTGCTGCGGGCAGAGGCCGACAAGAGTCGCCAGTACGGCGAGCATCGGCACTCGTACCCCGGCTCCCACCCTGCCGAGCCACCTGCTCCTCCACCACCTCCACCCACGCACGAGGGCTTGGGTGGCCGCAAGGCATCTATCCTAGAGCCTCTGACCCGGCCACGACCCCGAGACCTCGTCTATTCGCAGCTGTCCCCGCAGTACCACAACCTGAGCTATTCATCTAGCCCCGAGTACACCTGCAGGGCATCCCCAAGCATCTGGGAGCGTCTCAGACTGAGCCGGCGGAGACACAAGGATGATGCGGAGTTCATGGCGGCTGGCCACGCCCTGCGCAAGAAGGTCCAGTTTGCCAAAGACGAGGACCTGCATGACATCCTAGACTACTGGAAAGGCGTGTCCGCCCAGCACAAGTCCTGAACCTCCCTCCACCCTTTGGCAGGGCCCAAGGTAGCCTGGCCCTGTCCTCTCCGAAACTCGTGATGCCCATTGGACCAAAAAGGATAGACCAGCCACAGCAGCTATCCCTGACTGAGACTTAACACTAAATCCAACATATGTGCACAACCAGGGGCCGCTGCATACAGCACCTGGCCACAGGGACAGCTTGGGGAGGCCGCAGGTGGCCGCGACAGTAGATATACTAACTTCCATGTAAACTGTAATGTGCCTGCTGCCTGGTGCAAGCAAGCAAGACACACACACACACAAACACAAACATACACACACTCACACACTCATACACTTTCACACACACTCACACACTTATACATACTCACATACACAAATGCATACACAGGCATGTGCGAGTGCACACACAAACATACGCACACATGCTCCCACTCACACACGCACATGCACACACATGCACACATGGGACTTCGGAAAACTGTGTCTTACGGGTGGGGGCGGGGGAGGGGAAGTTTTTCCATTATCTTTCCTGTTTTGAGCCTTCTCTTCCTTTTCCTTCTTTCTTCTCTCTTTCTCTTTATTTTCTTCCTTTTTAAAAAAATATATATAAAAGTGAAAATCTTTAAAAAAAAAAAAAGAAAAGAAAAAAGAAAGAAGAAAGAACTAAGTCACCTAGTGTGGGGCGAACGACCAAGTACAGCCAGCTTTCTGGCATCCCCTAAATACAATCTCCCAGGCTGTGGAGTGCAGATGGGTAGAGCGTCTGGAGACTGTGAGACTCTAGTGGGGAGGTGGAGTCTGTGCCTGGGGAGTGGTCAGGGTGGCAAGAGGGGTGCAGGCTGGGAAACATTGTGTGGTCCCCCCACCTCGACCCCATCTTCATTGTACACTGTAGCTGTTCTATTGTACAGAAAAAAAATCTATATTTGCAAAGTTTGCTGTAAAATGAGAGAGAGAAAACAAGACTATGTCTACTAAAAAAAAATCTGCAAAGGAAAAAAACTCCAAATACATGTGTTCTGTGGGTTTTTACTGGGGGCAGTGGTGGTGGTCAGGGTCCCATTTAGGCAAGTGATTGTGGATTGTGGCTTTGATGGGCTCAGTGGGAGGGAGCCTGTGGGAAGAGTCATGGCTCACACTGGGCAGGGAAGCTTCCAGCCTCTTTGAGGGTGGGAACTAGTGTGGAAGGATCAGAAGGTAAGAGGTGGGAGGAGGCTGAGGAGGGGGTAGCTATGCCAGGGCCCATGTGCAGACCTAGTGGCTGAGGGGTGGGGACAAATGGGAACAAACAGAGGCTCCTCTGAACATGGTGGTCATGGTGGGGTTGGTTAGGTATGACGGTTACAGGGTGTGTCTGTGCAGAGCCCTTCTATACCCAGAGCACTGCCCACATGGAGAGAGACCCCTCTCTGCAACACAAAGCCAGCCTTCATTCTCCCACAACCAGCCCTTGCCTCTCACCCATTCTGTCTCCTGTGACCTTTTCTGGGCGGTCCCATCCATGGGAGGATGAGCAGCTTCATTCTTTCTTGGTTCTTCAGTTTCTGGAACTGGTAGAAGGAAGTCCTGCTCCAAGGTTAACCTCAATACTTGCTGTTATTGAGACTGCAGCCAGCTGTTGTCAAGAACATACTCTATCTACACCTCTCTAGGCCAATGCTGTGATCACCACACCCAGAGCTGGTGTCTTCCAGAGAGGTTTAATGCTGTATCGGGAAGGCACACCTGGTTCCCGTGGAACCCCAAGGCCATTTCTCCCACCTGGGCAGCCAGGAGGTGTTCTCCCAATCAATATTCCCAAACTGGTTTGAGGACCTTCTCCTCATCCCCCTTAAATGCCTTAGTTACTGAGGGCTCCCCATCCAGGGAAAACAATTCCTAACATGGACTGCTGACAAAGACCCAGCAAGACACTGATATCCTGGATCCAAGGAGGTGCCTGGAGACTAGTGAAAAGAAGCAGGCTTGGGTGTCTGATGAGCTGTGGGGGAGGCATAGGTCCAAGCGTGGTTGGAGAGGGTGGGGGAAACCTGGGGGGCTGAGGGCAGCCCCAGATCAACAACCTCTGCTTGCATACTCTCAGGGATGGGAAGCTCATCTCTCCCCTCCAACTTTAGCCACATTCCTTAGATCCATACAACCCCAGGGTCCAGTTTATTCTCCTGGATCCCCAGAGGGGAGCATAGAACCACACACAGAGCCCACACTGGATTCCTAACCAGGGTGCACTTGACAGGTGCCTGTCAGTATACCCTTTAAATGGGTCCCCTTCAAGAACTTCATGTCCTGTACTTTCTTGTCTGGCCTAACAGGCCCTGACCACATCAGCCCCTTCCTAGCTCTGTACCCTCCTGAAGGAAGATCCATAGGTAGTCCAGAAACAGTGTGGTCATACCCAGAGGGGAAATGTAGGCTCCAGAGATGGTGATAGAGGCCCAGAGAATGACCTTTCTTGCCCAGGAGCGCCTAGCGACTCAGTGGCCATTCTGGTTCCAGGGCAGAAGGTGGCCAGGCTTGCTCAACACATTCCCTGTCGCCAAGGAGACAAAATGGCTATTTATAGGGGGACCGGGACAGAAAGAACTGGCACCCAAGATGGGGTTTGGTGAAAGAATCATAGGTCCAGAGAGGGATGAGGATAGAGAGGCAGAGGCAGGAGATGAAAAGCAGGATGTTCAGACCGTCCTGCCTAGTCTGGGGGGGGGGGGGAGTGTCGACGGAGTCAACTCTGCACTGAGTGTGAGCTGGTGACAGACACCCACACGGTGATGATTAGAAGAGAGTTCAAAGTATGTTTGATGAAAGGCCAGGAGAAGACCTGCCACATTAAAAAATTTTTAGATTTATTTTATGTGTATAAATGTTTCACCTGCATGCATGTATGTGCACCATGTGTATTCCTGGTGCCTGTGGGGGTCAGAGGAGGGCATCTAATCCCCTGGACTTGTAGTTATGGATGGTTCTGAGCCACCCTGTAGGTACTAGGAACCACACTTGGCTTCTCTGAAAGAGCAGCCAGTACTCTTAATTCCTGAACCACCTTTCCAGTCCTGGCCCACATATTTATTAAGTGCCTACTGTATGCAAGACTCTGTGCCCAGCTGAGCTTGGGAACTTGCAGGCTGCCAGTCACGGGTCATAGAAGAAAGCGGTGAGCTCAGAGGTATACAAGGGATGGGCATGGGAGATGAAGGGAGAGAGCCAGAGAGGTGGGGCTACCTCTAGAAGTTGTGGGACTTAGTAGGAGAAGAGAGGTGGTCTGAGCCCAGTTTGTTTGAGATGTGGGAACTCTGCCCATAATCCCTGCTCTGTGACTTCCCAGTGGAAAACAGAGGGTCTTGGAGCTTGAATCAGAGGCTCTGTGACTTTTTCCACATCCATCCTCATGGCTGCCCTGAGTCCCAGCTATCTCCTCCATCCAATGTGGGGGTGGCACCCCCACCCTCCCTCTTGTTACCAGGACAGTCTCACAAAGAACCCTGTCTGTTATTCTCTGCCACAAAACCAGCACACAAGGCAGTCACAGGTGGCTGGTGTGGATGAGAGGACTTGGGAAGACAAAAGTCCACCCCACGTGCCTTTAGCTTCCAGAACTCAGCCCTGTGGGAGTGGCTCCAGGGTCCCGGCAGCCATGGGTGTCTGCTCCGTAAGGTTCAGAGGATGAGCTGAGAGCCATACTTTTGTTTGAATGAGTGTATTTATTAAATACATTGCAAACCAAAGTAAAAGAGATGGAGAGATGGTAAAACACCATCAAATCAGGGGTATAAACATTCATCTGTAAGCCACTGGGGAAGCCCCGTTGAGGCAGATAGTTGGGTCTTCCCATAGAGAGCAGAGCATCCTTTCTAGCTGACAGGGACCAGAGGCTTCCACAGAATAAACAGCAACAGATTAAAGAGCACATCGTCCAACGGGGGCCTCATAACATCCAGCAGAAACCAACCAAGGAAGCTGAGACAGTCAGCTGGAGTCCAGGCTGAGCCTCTGGCTTCTCTCCCCTTTCACACCACAGGACCAACACCTGCTGGAACGACTCCACTTGTTTTCAAGGGTATGACAGTTTTACTCCTGGGTTGCTTTGCTGTCCTCTCCTCTCTGACACAGAGTTAGGAGGACCAGCCCATCCCCAGACAAGGGGTCTTGGAGGACACATGGAGACAGAAGTGCTTGAATATGAACCATAGAGCACAGCCCCTTTTTGAGCCAGTGAGCTCAAACAGCGAATGATAATTTATCAATATAGTGTACGTTGTAGAGCCCTGTCAGCCTGAGGAGGGACAGGTCACTTCCTAGAGGACAGGGTTGGGGAAGAACTGGGCATCAGGTAAGCATCCTCCCAAGGGAAGAGTGTAAAAGCAGAAAACATCCATTAATCTACTCACTTATTTATTCAACATGTAATTATAGGACACCTACTGTGTACCACACTCTGGGAAATGTCAACAAATGCTCCTGCCACTCCTGAGGGTGTAGCAACCCTAGTTGTGGGAGAAGATTGTAGGGGAGCCCAGGGTAGGCGAACTTCCTCAAAGCAGAAAGGGAACAGGCCCATACTACCCTGGAGAGGGATTATGGGGGAGGGTGGGAGCTGGCCAGGATTTGGTCTCTTCCCATCTCTCCCCCCATCTCTCTTTGAGTCCTCAGTGGCCATGTGGCATGACAGCAGGGGCCAGGGGACCCTGGTGCTGACATCCAATGTCAGAGAGGTAGAGCATATAGAAAACAGCCCAGCCCGCGATGTCAACATGCCAGCCAGGACGGTGGTAGAGGAAGCTACTATCTTCTCTGGACAGCGACACTCTTCAAGGGAGATGCTTGAAGGACAGACGGAGCCGGCAGCCTTGAGATGGGAGGTGGGGCCAGGGAAAGGGGATGGACCCCCCAGGGCACACCCAGCAGGGAGGCAGGTGGGAGGCAGGCAGTCACTGCAGTTAGAAACTGGGGCAGGGCGTCAGCTGGGCTGGGCAGCCTTCTTTGCAAGTGTGAAGAAATCCGAGCAGAGCTGCGAACCCCAGGGAGCCTGCGATGGTATTTTAAAGCATAATAAGTTTTATTGATTCTTCTTATCTCAGAAGTAATCCTTTTATTACATAAGCCTGAGAACACAGCTGAACATAAAGAAAAGAGAACTCACGGGTTGCTCCACCCAGCGATAACCATGGTAATTGGAGGTCTGCCCACGACCACTGGATCCTTCGACTCCCTCCCTTTTTAGGGGTCCTCTCTCTTCTCTGGCAAGGAGTGGGATGCCCTATGCAAAGGTGGGGGATGGCAAGGAAGTAAGTGTGGGTAATGTGCACAGGAGAGTGGAGGGCTAGAATCACAGGGAAGGATTTGAGACGGGGGTCTGCTGGAGAGGCTGGTGCTGTTCAGCACCACGGACAGTGTCATGCCCCGCCTCCGGCCCCTTCAATAAGTCCACGGACTAGAGCACTAGTGCAGGTGCTGGTCCATTGGATTGAGGCACCTGGGCTGGGTCCAGCATCGGGTGATAACCTTGGCCACTCTACACTGTGATTTTTGAGACAGGGTCCCTCACCGAACCTGGAACTCGTCATTTTGATTAGACTGGCTGACTAGCCAGCCCCAGAGATCCTCCTATCTCCACCTGTGCGGCGGGAGGATTGTAAGTGTGTGCCGTCATGCCTGGTCTCTATGAGAGTTCTGTGTACCAAACTCAAGTCCCCATGCTTACTCACTTACACTGAGCTGTATCCCCAGCCCCACGGGCATATCGTTTACATTTGAAATCTAGAGTTATAGAGAGTTGCAAAGTTTCGTAGCATCACAAGCTGTTGCCATGGTGACATCTTACCCCACTCTATTACAGGATCAAACCTGGAAACCAGCTTGCATACTGCTGCAATATATTCGTGACAGGGCAGGGCTTGTTTGGTTTACGTGTGAGTATGTGTGCGCATGTGCGTGCACGTATGCAAACTTACCCTCTTTATCTAAATTTACCTTCTTTATCTTGACATATGAAGTTACCACCACCATGGAGACACAGTATGAACACTGGACTTTTCCTCACACAGACACCCCCCCCCCCATATCCCTGTTGCTAGTGGCAACCACAGGCCTCTTCCCCACTCTCTCCTCAGATTGTCATATCCACGTGACCTTTGAGATCCGCACAGCCAGAAGATTTTGGAAGGCTGTCTGAGTCACTCTGGATTGGTAGTTTTCTCTTTTCATTGGTGAGTAGTATTCCATCATGTGACCAACTGGGTAGAGGTTGTTTAATGACTCCTCTGTATAAGGGCATTTGGAATATTTACACTTTGAGCTATTACAAATAAAGCCACTATGAAAACTGCACATTGGCTTGGTGTGACCACAAGTGTTTGTTTCTCTAGGATAAAACATTCATGAAGGCAACTGCTGGTCTACGCTTCACCCCCACTCCTGAGGCAGGGAGTATACCATGCTCAACTCCTTAAATTGCTTGTTTTTGAAACAGTCTCATGTAGCCCAGGCTGGCTTCAATTTCACTGTGTAGCCTGGGATGACCTTGAACTCCTGATCCTCTTGTTTAGTAGGGTTAACCCTAACCCTAACCCTAACCCTAACCCTAACCCTGTGCATTTCTACCCTACCTTAGATGATTTAGTTTCCAAATAAAAGACACAAAACCTTTATAAGCCATTAAAGCACTAGAGCTGGGCAAATATCAACCCTCTATGATATTTTGTCTACTTCTTGTCAATGACCCTGAGATATCACTTGCCATGTTCTGCTTGGGCTGCTCCTACTCCAACAGACCACGTGCTCAAGATCAAGATGGTGACATCTTCCTTCCTGGTTTCTCTCTTTCCTCTCCTCATGGCCCCTGCCAAAGCCCAGCACTGAAGCCCCGCCTACCTCTCTTCTACCCAGCTAAAGGTTGTAGGCATCTTTATTAATCAGTCATGGATAATTTGAGGGTGAGTTTTATACAATAAAAGCTGAGGATTGTATTGAGACAATTAGACCTTGGGATAGAGAACTTAGTATTGCAATACATAACAGACCAAACCTTAACACTCCTGCCTCGATCTCTTCAGTCCTGGGGTTATAGGCTTGCACCACCACACCCAGTTTGTGCGATGCTGGGGCTTTGTGCATGCCAGGCTAGCTGCTCTACCAGATGAGCCACACCCCCAGTCCTCTCATCATTAACAACTAAGACAATCTCCTACAGACACAGCCACAGGCCAATCTGATCTAGATGACCCTCCTCAACTGACTCTAGGTCATTGGGGGAGGGAATCGTATATCAGATATCCTATTGACCAGATATTTACGTTATGATTCATCACAGTAGTGAACTTACAGTTATAAAGTAGCAATGAAATAATTTTGTGGTGGTGGTGGGGGTTCTCCACAGTATGAGGAGCTATGTAACAAAAGGTCACAGCATTGGGAAGGTTGAGAACCACTGCTCTACACTGTGTCAAGTTGACAGTCATGGCCAACAAGGACAGACATCACCATCACATAAGTTGAAGGTTATCAATTTTTTTGTTACAATCAGCAAATATGTTTTAAAGCTCACATGGTGGAGGCTAGCCCTTTATATTTGTCTCCAAACTTCCCCCCAATCACCCCCCCCGCTGTTCCCTTCCTGAAGTTGCCAAACTTCTCCTTTTCTTTCCATTTGGAATCTTTGCATTTAGTTAAAGGTGCATTTGCTGATGACCAACTCTCTAAAGAATCAAAAACTCTCAGTTTCCTGAAGGAAGACCAGACCTTCAATCTCTCTCCCTTGCTGAAGGAGGATTCGAGTGAGGCCCTAGCTGTCTGCTTATGTAGTTCTCCCTTTTGTGGATCAGATGAAGATTGCCAGTGTCCAGATGGTGCTCCCATGTAAGTGGCATGCACTTTTTCTCCACTTGCTTTTTATACCGTCCATGTCTTTGGTATTAGGAGATTCACTGTGCCCGGGTGTTTTGTGTTTTAACTTGGAGTTTGCCAACCTTGCATCTGTAGGCCTGAGCGTTTTATTAAATTTAGGAAATGAGAATTTACAACGTGGGTCCCTCCCTTTAGACCCCCCTGTTCCTGCTTCTTTCCTTCTGTAACCTCCTGACAAGTATGTTCCATCTTTCCTTACCATTCTGAGGGAGAGGAGGGGGGAAGTGTCTCAGGATTGGTTTCTCACACTGCCCTGTCCCATCATCTGCCTCTGTGTCTTGTGTAATTTCCATAACCTTTTCAGCTTGCTGGTTCTCATTTCCTAAAAATGACAAGTCAGCTTGTCCTGTGGACTTTATTTATTTATTTATTTACTTACGTACATACCTACTTATTATGTATGTGAGTTTGTATGTGTTCCACAAGGACAGCGTGTGGGATCCAGTTCTCTTCTCTATCCTAGGGTTCTGGGGATGGAACTCAGGTCATCAGGCTTGGTAGCATCACCTTTATCCCCTGAGTCATTTCACTGACTCTCCAGTGGACTTTAATCTTTGGCATATATATATATGTACAATCTCTGAATATATACATATATATATATGCAGTCTTCTACCTCCTAACTTCCTATTAGAGTTTTCTTTTAAATCTTCTCTTAGGTGAGATTTCCTTTTTTTTTTGTTTTTGTTTTTGTTTTTGTTTCAAAAGAGTTTGATGGTTTGGTATGTCAGAGCATTTGTGGCACAGGCATGAGGACCTGAATTTGAAATACATTAAAAGGCTGGGTAGCTTCGTGCACACACCTGGAACTCTGAGGCTGTGAGGGATGAAGACAGGGATGGCTTAGTGTTGCTGGCTGCCAGCTGAGCTCCAGGGTCAGTGAAGGACCCTGTCTCAAGGGAATAAGGTAGAGAGAGATGCACCAGGATATTCAGTGTCCTCTTCTAGCTTCTGTGCACAGGCAAGCATGCATATTTGCACATAGTGGCTCACCCGCTCGCACACACCCCTCCGTAGCTGCTTGTTGAACCGTACTTTACAATTACATCCTTGAAACACTTGTCACATGATTTCAGCATCTGAGTCCCTTCGGCACCGCTGTCTGGAGGGCCATTTTTTTCATGCTGAGTCTGAATTGCCTGGTTCCTAAAAGGATGCTCTATGCTTGTTGTGTGTGAATAATCTTTTGAAAGTTTCAAAGTTGGTCCACTTTTAAACACACTGTAGTAAAAAATATCTAATAAATCTCATCATAGGGTTTCTTTCCACCTTTGGCCATTTATGTTCCCAGATGAAAGATACACAAAACCTTGTACTTTAAAGTATGCCTTAGGCAGCCCAATAGCTGGGCAGCTGCTTACCCTCCATGTCATTAGAATCCACCTCCCATTGATAACTCTAAACCATTCGTCACTGTTTACTGTGTTCCATCCGGGCTGTTCTCAACTCGAAGTAGGTAGCCCTCTGGGCCACGTTCTATTGGCCCCTAGTCCATGTCGGCTCTCCTTTCTCCTCTCCTGCTTGTTCTTCTATCCCATGGGGGCTCTCTCTCCTCCCTCTCTCCTCATTGTCTCCTCTCTCTAAGCCTGGGAAAACTCAATCTCACCTTCTGCCCAGCCATTGGCTGCCAGCATCTTTATTCACCAAACAGAAGAATTTGGGTGCAGGGTCCCAGGGGCTACTTATAGACTCCAGATCTTGGGGGGCCAGTACTTACCATGACAATAAACAGTAAAAGACAAAACCTCAGGGCTGGAGAGATGGCTCAGTGGGTAAGAGCACTGACTGCTCTTCCAAAGGTCCTGAGTTCAAATCCCAGCAACCACATGGTGGCTCATAACCATCTGTAATGAGATCTGACACCCTCTTCTGGTGTGTCTGAAGACAGCTACAGTATACTTATGTATAACAATAAGTAAATCTTAAAAAAAAAGACAAAACCTCAACAACATACAAAAAAGGTTGTACACAGGTGCCACCTTAAATGACCAAGATCATAGAGAAATGGCCAATGGGGATGGTGGGGGGGGATCACAACCCACACGGGATGAAGCCTATAGAAGCCAGTGAAGCCTGACTAGCCACACTAAGTAAGGGGAAGCCATTTGGCCTCTGAAAACACTGTCATTTTAATTATGATGTGTATAATGTGTGTGTATATGATTTTATGAGTATCAGTACATACATGTGTGTGTGCATGTGCATACACAGGTATGTGCATGGCGTGTGTGTGTGTGTGTGTGTGTGTGTGTGTGTACTGTGAGGTAAGTCACTCTGGTCCAGTTTCAGTATGAGGTTCATGGGAGCTTATCAGAGAGTCTCGAAGGTAAGTAGGAAGTGTTAAACCTCTCTCTTCCCTGACTGGCAGTGGGGGCGGGGCTGCTTTTCTGGGTGCTTCAGTTTGTCTTAGCAATACAAAGTAACAGAATCTGCTCCAGTGAGTACCTGTGTCATAAAAGGAGGAAATCTTGAGCTCCGGGTGGATGGAGAATGAGGCAATATGAGTGGGGGAAATTGGACTTCCCTCAAGACTTCAGCCAAGGACACCACACCCAGCCACTTTTCTCTAGGCTGAAGTCCAACTTTGTAAGATCAAAATAACTGCTTTGCTCTATGCCAGTTCTCTAGTGCTCTTATTATAAAGTGATGATTACTGTTCCCCACAAGGCAGAGGTTGAATGAGTTATCTTATTACATTTCTCTATATCTTAAAAAAATTTCATTTGTTGAATGTGTATGTGTCTGAATATGTTCATGTGTGCCATGTGTGTGCAGTGTCTTCCAAGACCAGAAGAGGGTGTCAGATCCCGTAGAACTGAACTTACAGGCAGCTGTGAACCATGTGTTTGGAACCGGATCTGGGTCTTCTTTGGGATCAGCCATTGCTTTCTGCTGCTGAGCTATCCCTCCATCCCCTCCATCCTGTGTTTTAAGCCAGGGTCTCTCTCTGGAGCTTGACTGGACTGTCTTGACACAGACGCTCCCTTCCCCAGGGATCTTCTGCCCGATCTCGCATTGAGAGCTCAGGTGCCACAGTGCTACAGTCTGCTGTCACGTGCTCAGTGGGAATCTGAACTCGGATCCTTATTCCTGCCGGGCAAGAAGTACTTTACCCACCAAGCCATTTCCTGAGCCCCTTAACGATCATCAGGAGTCTTTCCTTTTTCGCACCAGTCATTCCCTTGTGAGACTCTGCTCAGCCCTCTTGGATCTCCCTTTGTACATAAAATCTGGAGAGAGCCTTTTGTACCTCAGCGGGGCCACTAACTTGAGGGCCAGGCAGGTGATCCGGTCAAGCACTTTTAACTGTCTTTTCCCTTTGGCTGGTTTCTCTAAAAACCATGCCTTTAATCTTCGGAGTGCCCCCAACTGGGAGAGCAGCAGCAGGAGCAGGTGGGAGGCTCGAGAACCTTCAAGAACTGCCACTCAATCTCCATTTTTAAAATAGGCCTTCACCTTCCACTGTGCCTGGTGTTTTCAAGCACAGAAGTTTTGCGATTCCCTCTCTCCCAGGATGAACGAAACTTCTAACCAAGAAGAGGCAATTGTTCGGTGGCTGAAGATTATTTCTCCTCACCCTCATTCTCATCTCCTCCCTCCTCCCCTCCCCCACTTCTCCTCCTCCCCTCCCCTATCCTCCCTTCTTTCTCCTACTTCTTCCTTCCTGCCTTTTCCTTCCTCCTCCTTCCTCTTATTTTCCTTCTCTTCTTCTCTCTCTTTCCTTCTTTCTCTTTCTCCTCCTTCTATCCGCGCACGTGTGTGTGTGTGTGTGTGTGTGTGTGTGTGTGTTACCTATGGAGCCTGAAGTTTGCCCTCCACCTTGTTTTCTGAGACAGGTTTGATCACTGACTTAGCTCTCTTGCTGTGATAAGCTATCCTGATAGAAAACAGCTTAAGGGAGGGAATAAGAATTTGCTTTAGCACACAGCTCCAGGTGACAGTCCATCGTTATGGGGAAGCCAAGGCAGGAACCTCGAACAGCTGGTCACATTACATGCACTGTCAGAGGAGAGAGAAATGAATGCGTGAGTGGTTAGTGCTCCGCTAGCTTCCTCTCTACACTGAGGTGCTGCAGAAGTCCGTGGGGTGCCCACACACTTCTTCTAACCCCCATGGGACAACAGCTGTCCTGTTTCCTGTAGCTGAACACAGCCAAGCACACTTGTTGGCACAAGGACAGTCTCACTCCCACCATGGAGCCGTTAAGCTGTGAGGATAGAAGGCTAACCTCCTCCAGGTGAATCACAGAGTGAGGTGAGCAGTGGGCCATGGCCATTCCCTGGTTCTCTCCTGCCTTTTTGATGTCCAGGGGATTTAACTCAAGGCCTTGGGCATGTTGTTCAAGTGGTCAACCATTAAGTATGCCCGAGGTCTTCATTGGGGCATCTTAGGCAGGGGCTCTACCACTGAGCCACACCCCAGCCCCTCACTGGGGGATTCTAGGCAGGTGCTCTACCACTGAGCCACACCCCAGGCCCTCAGTGGGGGATTCTAGGCAGGGACTCTACCACTGAGCCACACTCCAACCCCTCACTGGGGGATTCTAAGCAGGGGCTCTACCACTGAGGCATACCCCAGTCCTCTTTTCTTCTTCCTTCCTTCCTTTTTTTTTTTTCTTTCTTATTTTCTTTTTTCATTGAGTCAGGATCTTTCTTAAGTTGCTCAATTGGAACTCTAGCCTGAGCAGGTCTTGAACTTGAGATCCTTCTGCCTTATCCTCCCGAGCTGCTGCACAGTGGGCCTGCACCACCAGGCCTGCCTGGCTTAAACAAAAGCTGGCTGATTATTTCATCAAATCAAATCCATCTCCTTAACAGATTCTATTCTTTCCCAGAATATTGGTGACAGCCTCATTCACCAAAGACAAAGGTGACAACAGAGCAACTCCCTTTACAGAAGAAGAGTCAAGCACCAGCAGCCAGAGTCAATGCCCAAGAGTTTCACACTGGGCTGCAATAAGTGCCCACTGTACAAGCCCCAGGAGTCTATTGTTGAAAACCTTATAGTATTTGTTTATTTATTTATTTATTTATTTGCTTACTTACTTACTTACTTAGTGTGTGTGTGTGTGTGTGTGTGTGTGTGTGTGTGTGTGTACAGGCATGCCAGAGTGCACATATGTATGGAGGTCAGAGGACAACTTAAAGGAGTCACATGGGGTTTCATGATTGAGTGGATGTTGTCAGGCTTAGCCAAGTTGCCTTTCCCATCTTGTGGGCCCCCAGGGAGTTATATTTAACATGCTAAAAAGAAAAAAAAAAAACATCTCCCCTCCTATTACAAAATAATACACATCTTCTTTTATAAATACATGTGTCTTTTAGCTTACATAGGTAAGACTCCTGACAGTGAGGTGGCTCAGCAGGTAAAGGCACTTGCTACCAAGCCTGGTGACCTGAGTTCAATCCTGAAACCGCATGGTAGATGGAGAGAAGCAGCTTCCATAAGTCATTGTCTGACCTCCACATACAGGCCATCATACCTACGCTTAGACATATGCATCCCCACAATAAATACATACAGTGTAATAATAATAAAAGAGGGCGGGGGGGGGGCTGGAGAGATGGATCAGTGGTTAAGAGCACTGACTGCTCTTCCAGAGGTCCTGAGTTCAAATCCCAGCAACCACATGGTGTGGTTCACAAGCATCTGTAATGGAGTTTGATGCCCTCTTCTGTTGTATCTGAAGAGAGCTACAGAGTACTTGTATACATAAAATAAATAAATAAATAAATAAATAAATAAATAAGTGTTTAAAAAGTAAAAATAAAAGAGAAGTCAGGACCTTGGGTAGTAACCCCATAGGATGGGGAAGGATGGAGGAGGGTGGGGGAGGATGGGGGACTGTTGTCGCCTTTCTCATGGCTGGTCCACACAATGTGGTATTACTCTCCCATATCTACTGCCTGCAAGCTCTCTGGCTACAGTCACGGAAGGTCACTTCTAAAAGCTCTTGCACTGGAATTCTGGCTCCTCCGTCTGCCCACCCATCCCAATGTCTACGTTCGAGTGATTTCAGTTAGCCAGGCATCTTAACAGCAGACAAGGTAAGCCTCTGCTTCAATCTTTTCAATCTCGTTCTTGGTTCCTCTCTTCCCTATGTTCTTCCAGCAGCTGCTGGATCACTTTCCAGGAGCTGTGCTGGGTTTTTGTACACGACTGCTTCAACCTTCTAGACTAACTCTGGGGAAAACAGCCTCTGTACAACACTCATTGCTCCAGGGCAGCAGCACCACGAGGCTGCCTTTAATCCAAAGTCTTTCGAGATGCTTGGGGTGAGGGTCAGGGTGAGAGCTCTTCCTTATTCTCCTTCCCTTCGTTGACTGTGTATGCCCACATGCCTGAGTGTGGGATCAGCCCAGCAATCGCTTCTCCGGTTCTGTGTTCTACCTGCAAGGTCTCACCTTTCCTAGTAGAGTATATTGCTCATGTTCTCAGAGAAGCTAGAGCCCCTAACCCCCAATGTGGACATGTGACCTAAGTTGAACCATTCAGAAGCTCTGTTTTGCAGGCTATGATATCTGGTTCATGATACCATTAGGAGAGAGTTGTGTGTGTGTGTGTGTGTGTGTGTGTGTGTGTGTGTGTGTGTATGGAGGGGTTATAAAGGAGGTCAACCTAAGGTGTTATCACTCAGGTGAATCTCTCACTCCCCTGGAGCTCCTGAAATAGGCTAAGCAGGCTGCGGGATTCATCTGCCTCCATTTCTCCAGTGCAAAGATTCCAAGAGTGTGCCACAATGTCCAGCTTTTTATGGAGACTAAACTCAAATCCCCATACTTGGACAGTGTTATGGGTAGCTTTTCTCTTAACATGATAGACACAAAAGCAGCAAGGGGAAGAAAGGATTTATTTGGCTTGCAGCTTACAGGTCATCAGTGGGGTAAGTCAGGGTAGAAACTCATGCCAGAGCCTGGACGTTAGAACTGAAAGGGAGAGGCCTTGCTTCCCACGATCCTTTAAAAAATAGAACTCAGGCCCACCTGCCTAGACATGGCACTACCCACAGTGAGCCAAACCCACCTATATTAATTAGCAATTAAGAAAATGCCTCATAGATATACCCACAGGACCTTCTGGACACTCTTATCTGAATGATTCTTCATCTGAATGATTCTTCATTCTACCCCTCGTCAAACTTGACATATGAACATATCGCTTCAAACTATAACCTTTCCTTTCCTGTTTGTCCCCACTACCTCATGCCAACATCCTACTATAAAATACAGTAGAACTTTAAATCTCAACACTCCCAAAGTCCTGGGACCCTTTAAAAATACAAATCCTCTCATATACGTACTCCTGGAAAATGAAAACAAGTTGTTTACTTTCTTCTTCCAAGAGAGAAGAAGCAGGGCATAATTTAATCAGATCAAAGAAAGAGCAAAAATCTAATGCTGTAAAAGCTCATCTTGGACTTACTCATGATCTTCGGGGCTTCAAATGTCATCCTGTCTCTCCAGCTCTGCCATTCACAGTGTGCATGTGCAGGTACATGCAGTAGGCACAGGCTGGCTCCATACCAGATCTCCTGCTGTTCTTGTAATACACTATGCGGTCACCAGTGGGGGTCGGCTGACATCTCCTCAGACTTCTCTCGGACTACTTAAATCTTACACTTTTCATGCCACCCAAACCAGTTCTATGCGATAGACTCTTAAGCGTTGCCATGTTTGGCTTCCAGGTTGAGATGCAGCGTCGCTCCACTCTGGATTGCAGCCTCTATGTGCTGATCCTGAGGACATAGTCCCCACAAGACTTTGAGTCAATGACAGTGATCTCTTTTTACTAATCACAGCTGATTTGTCAGCCCCAGCTAACCAGCACCCATTGTCCCAGATTTATTGTCCACAGAGAGTTTCCACAAATTCTTAATTTAAATATATTACACAACAGACTTTCAGAGTTCTGAAACTTCACAAGCCCAGCCTCCATCATCTGCCTTGCTCTCAGCATTCTTTTTTTCCAGCCCTCCATGGAACAGTCCACTGATCTTTGAATACTCACTAGCCCACATTCCAAAGAAGTCCATAATCCTCCCAGAATAACACCTTGGGTTTAGTGGCTGAGCCAACTCCTCAGCCCCCACTGAGAGCTGATGCCTGGTTCTACAAAGCCAGGTCTACAAATCTAAGTGTCTGGAGAAACAAAGAAGACCTAGGAGAATCTCCACAGCTAGGAATGTACACAGGAGTAAACATCCCTGACTCAGAGCCCGCTCTGAGCTGGGCACTCTTCCCCAAGTTTTACCACATCTGTAGCTCATCCTCACCCTAGCACTTGGCTACTCCTGTTCTTTGAGCCTGAACTGTCCTCTACAGGCTAGTGTGTTTAAACACTTGGTTCTCAGCTGGTGACACTGTTTTGGGAAATGTTCCCTTTATTAATATGTAATAATTACATTTTTAAAATTACCTGTGATTAGCTTAAAATATTAATTTTGGCTTAAAACAGAGAGAATAGCTATATTGGTTTGCTTAGGGATTGGTATATTAACTCTTTGTCTCTCTCTCCTCTCTCCTCCCTCACTCTCTCTCTCCTCTCTCTCCTCCCTCTCTCTCTCCTCCCTCCTTCTCTCTCCTCCCTCCCTCTCTCTCTTCTCTCTCTTTCCCTTCCCTCTGTCTCTCTCCTCCCTCTGTCTCTCTCCTCCCTCTCTCCTCTCTCTCCTCCCTCTCTCCTCCCTCTCTCTCTCTCTCCTCCTTCTCTCTCCTCTCTCTCTCCCTCTCTTTCTCCCTCTCTCTTCTCTCTCTTTCCCTTCCCCCTCTCTCTCTTCCCTCTCTCTCCTCCTTCTGTCTCACTCCTCCCTCTCTCTCCCTCTCTCTCTCCCTCCCCCTCTCTCTCCCCTCTCTCTCCCTCTCTCTCTCCTCCCACTCTCTCCTCTCTCTCCTCCCTCCCTTTTTCTCTCTCCCTCCCTCTCTCTCTTCCCTCTCTCTCCTCCTTTTCTCTCCCCCTCTTTCCTCCCTCTCTCTCTTCCCTCTCTCTCTCCCTCCCCCTCTCTCTCCCCTCTCTCTCCCTCTCTCTCTCCTCCCACTCTCTCCTCTCTCTCCTCCCTCTCTTTTCTCTCTCCCCCTCTCTCCTCTCTCCCTCTCTCTCCTTCTCTCTCTCCTCCTTCCCTCTCTCTCCCTCTCCCTCTCTTTCTCTCTCTCTCTCTCTCTCACACACATACACACACATTTGTGATGGTGCACACATCTATGCCCGTGTGTTCAGAAGCCAGAGAACATTGTGAATTGTATTACTCTCCATCTTATTGAGACAGGATCTCTCATTGAATCTGGGGCCAGGCAGTGGCTACAAAGCCCAGGAAATCCTCCCTCTGCCTCTTACAGTGCTAGGGTTATTGGTAACTCAGTCATGCCCAGTTTTTTATATGAGTGTTGAGGGTTTGAATATCAGCCCTCAAGGCTGTGCAGCATGCCCATGGAACCAACTTTCCACTTCTGTGATTTGGTTCAGTGATTTGATTTCAGTGTCTTTGCCAGTGAGGTGTGTTTCGGCTTGTGTTTTTAGTCTGCATCTTTTAAGTAGGGACTTGAGGTCATTTGCATTTAAGATCAGTATTGTTTGCTGTGTTTTCGCTAACTGTTACTCTGGTTAGTTCTTTTCTGCCTCGCCCATTGAAGTCGTGTCTAGCTGATTTACTGTGTTGAACACGGACTGTCTAAGGAAGCTGGCTCAATACGAGTCAGGAAGCCAGCCAGCAAGGTTCCTCCATGCCTTCTGATTCAAGTTCCTGCCTTGAATTCCTGCCCTGACTTTTCCTCAATGCTAAACAATGGCCTGGAAGTATCAGCCAAATAAACCCTTCTGTATTAGTCAGGGTTCTTTAGAGTCACAGAAGTTATGGCAGTCTCTATGTAGTAAAGGAATTTATTGATGACTTACAGTCTGTAGTCCAACTCCCAACAATGGTCGGCAGCAGCTGTGAATGGAAGTCCGAGGATCCAGCAGTTGCTCAGTCCCTCAAGGCAAGCAGATGAAACAGAGCGAGCTTTCCTTCTTCCTTATATAGGTCTCCAGCAAAAGGTGTGGCCCAGGTTAATGGTGTGTGTTGAACTCGTAGATCTTCCAGTCTTAATCTTCTAGGATTCATAGCCACTATGCCACCATACCTTTAATCCCAGATGATCTTGAATTTATAGATCTTTCTATCTTAATCCTCTGGGATTCATAGCCACTATACCTCAAGATCTCCATGCCAAGATTCAGGTCGGAAACTTGTATCTCTCAGCCTCCAGCTTAGGACCAGGTGAGCCTTCACATTCTGGATTGTAGTTCATTTCAGATAGAGTCAAGTTGACAACCAGGAATAGCCACTACACATGCCCTCTCCAGGTTGCTTTTGGCCTTATTGGTCACAGTAACAGATCACAAAGTAGAACAGCTGCTGGGAGAGTTCTGCTGTCATTCTGGTGTGCTTCCCTCGTAGGGGAGTTGATATTTTTCTTACCACACTTGCACCTGGCACTCTTCTTGCCTTTGTCTCCCTGGCTTCTCTGCTCATGGGTTGCTCTCCACATCTGCTCCATCTCCAGCTTGCTGCTCTTGTGGACCTTGTGTTTGGAGTCTAGAGTCCTTCCTGGTAGTTACAGCTGGCCCTAGCTGGCCCTGGCCTGAGCAGTGTTGCAGCTGGCAGCCAGCAACTGCTTCTCAGAGAAAAGGCCCCTAGATGTATTTCTGTTGTCTTCAGCTCTTTATCATAAGGATGTGGTTGCTGTTTTATGCCCTAATTCAACCTGCACTGTGTCACTAATCTGCTATCTTACCTGGAGGTTCTATTTTTCTGGTGCACACATGCCTGTTCATGTATGTGTCCATGTCCATGTTCATTCCCTGGTCTCTCTCTGTGTGTGTGTGTGTGTGTGTGTCTGTGTGTGTCTGTGTGTGTGTGTGTGTGTTGAAGACAGAGGTTGATGCTGGGAATCATCTCCCATAACTTTTCTTCCTTATTCATTGAGGCAGGGCCTCTCAATCAAACCCAGAGCTTGCTGATTGGCTAGCCTCCCTCTAAGAATCCCATCTCTGCCTTTGGGGCCGGAATTTCAAGCAGGCTGTTGCGCAAACCCAGTGTTTATATGGGTTCCGGGCATTCTAGCTCCATTTTTCATGCTTTCCGCCTTGCACAGCAAGCCTTTTAGTCATGTGTAGGGCAGAGGTCTATTTAAGCAACCTAGGCCCAGTAGAGTAATAGGTCTGAACCCCGGTGACCCAGCTGGCAATATCTTTGCTGCAAGGGATGGAAGTTGTTCCACCAGAACTCCTGAGTCTTTGGCCCCTGTTTCAGTCACAACCTCTCACAGCTGCCTCCTCAGGAAATGTGTGCTCTGTCAGGTAGACAATGGCCCAAGCTCCCAGCATTCTAGCTGGACCCTCCCTCCAGTCATCTGACCACAGCCTAGCATGGCCCGCCCCACAGATAGCCAGGCCTCACACAATATAAGGGGCGGTTCGCCCCTCCCCTTTCTCTTGCTCTTTCTTTCCTCTCTTGCCTTCTTCCTCTCCTGCTCTTTGTTCTCTTCTCTTGCCTTCTTGCTCTCTTGCTTCCTTTCTTTCCTTTCTCTCTCTCTCTTTCTCTTCTTCTCTCCTTCCTCTCCTTCCTTTCTCTCTACATAGCCAGCCTATTTTCTCTTTCCTATAATAAAATATCTCACTCATGCTTTGTCTCCTTTTAACTAACTAACTAACTAACTAACTAACTAACTAACTAACTAACGCGTCTCACAGCTCCAGGCCCCAGCAGCAGAGAGCCCAGGCCACAGGAGAGAGACCCAGGTACCACAGCTGTGCACCCATCTCTTCAGTCCTCCTTTCTGTCTTAACTTGTCAGTCTTGATGGACATGTGTCAGCAGGATTTGTCCCCCCCTCCAAAAAAACAAACAAACAAACAAACAAAACCAAACCAACCAACCAACCAAACAAACAAACAAACAGAAAAAAAACCTTTTAATCCTGTCATCTGTCCTAACCCTCTCTTCATTATCTTTAAATTTAGTTTCTGTGATTTAGGTTTTGATACTGAGCACAGAACCCAGGGCCTTGAGCTAAGTCCACAACTCCTTGATTTTAATTTTGGGAGAGGGGGTCTCACTACACAGCAAGGCTGACTGTGAATTCCAGATCCTCCTGACAGAGGCCCCTGAGTGCTGGAATTGGAAGTACGCACCACCACGTCTGGCTTTGCTTTATCTTTTAAAAGTCATATTTTCCTTATGCACCTTGACTGCGTATGCACACGTACTAACAGAGGTGAGAGCAAAAGAGAAGGAACAGGTTCTCCTTCTGTCTTGTGGGGCCTGGGGTTTGAACTCAGGGTGTTAGACTTGTCAGCAAGCATATTTACCCACTGAGCCATTTTGCCACCCCAATCCCATTCATTTCCCAGTCCCTCCATATCCAACCTTTGTCTTTGCAATGCCCTCCCCATCCACCCCAAACAAAACAAACCAAAGCAAACCAAACCAACACCCAAAATCTCACCCTGGAAGCTGTGGTGTGTCACAGTGTGTCACACCACACTTTTTTTGTCCTTTTGCCTAAACAGCTTTATTTGCAGATGTTCATTGGAATAAGTCATTTGTCTGGTACAAGGCCTATCGGGCTTTGGCCAAGCTTTCAATATTGGATTCTTACTGGGATTCCTCTTGGACACCCTGTTGTTGCCCTGCATCATGGAGATCCTGTAGCTTTGGATCTGCAAGACTGGCCCCTTCTCGTGCTCCAGCAGATCATAGATGGGGTAGATGTTGGGGTAGGCCAACTCTAACCCTGAGTCTGAGCCTCAGTGGTTGCTGAGTTGGTTCGTCCACAGCTCTCCTGCACCTGTGTCACCAGTCAGCTCTCCTATTTTGCCCAAGTGAGGGGCTGGGCCAGCACTTCTGTTTGCAGCAACCAGCAAGGGGCAGGGCAGGCTCTCCCATATGTGCATGTGGCATCAGGGCCAGCTCTCCCACACTTCCCCAGTGAGGGGCCGGGCCGGCTCCCCTGCTTTCACACCCTCAGAACCAGCTCACCTCCAACCCCACCACCTGGGTTAGTTCTACTGTGCTGGGCCGCTTTCCTGAGTGCTGCAGCTGAGGAGATGGAGGGCCAGCTCTCCCATGATGCTCAGCAGAGGAATGGGGCCAGATCTGCTCAGCCCTCAGACAGCTACATGGCCCCAGGTGGCAGCCCAGATCAGAGCTGTCCATATGACCTTTGGCGGTAACATGGGCCATGGACATCAACACAGACCCCCATTGCTGCAGGGTCACCGACCCAAATGTGGCCCTTGGCAGCAGCATGGGCTAGGTGACAACACAGGCTCCTCACATCAGGCTGTTCCTACCACCCTCACATCTCCAGGTCCACCTCTCTTCACAGCTCACAAACTGTTCTCCATCACATACAGGCTCATCATAGTGGTACCCACACGTGCCTTGTCAGCAATGGCATCTTCTTTTGAAAGGTAGGATGGTTAAATGTCCAATCCAGGGCTGGTGAGATGGCTCATCATGTAAGAACACCGATTGCTCTTCCAAAGGTCCTGAGTTCAAATCCCAGCAACCACATGGTGGCTCACAATCACCCATAATGAGATCTGACACCCTCTTCTGGTACATCTAAAGACAGCTACAGTGTGCTTATTTATAATAATAAATAAATCTTTAAAAAATGTCCAATCCAAAGATTCCAAAGGAGATAAATTCCTGCCTGCAATGGTTTGCATATACTTGGCCCAGAGCGTTGACACCATTAGGATGTGTGGGCTTATTGAGTAAGTATGTCAATGTGGACGTGGGCTTTAAGACCCTCGTCCCAGCTGCCTGGAAGCCAGTCTTCTATTTGCCTTTGGAACAAGATGTAGAATTTTTAGTTCCTCTAGAGCAATGCCTGCCTAGATGTTGCCATGCTCCTGCCTTGATGATAATGGACTGAACCTCTGAACCTCTAAGTCAGCCCCAATTAAATGTTGTCCTTTATAAGAGTTGCTGCGGTCATGGTGTCTGCTCACAGCAATTAAACCCTAAGACGCTGGCCAAAGTTAAATACAGAACAGAAAAAACACAGAGTTGTAATGCATGGCAGAGTCGTCCAATCTTACAGTTGAACCGACATCACACCATGACCAACTTAACAGATAGGCCAACTGCGAGCTGTAAGAACAGCAGGACACATTCAGTCAGCTGTCACCTCCTCTCTGTAGCTCCTGCTCTTTGTCCTGGGTGAGGATGCAGTCTGGAGTCAAGCCTCTGGTCCATCTTCTCTCTCTCTTTTTTTTTTTGGTTTTTCGAGACAGGGTTTCTCTGTGTAGCCCTGGCTGTCCTGGAACTCACTCTGTAGACCAGGCTGGCCTCGAACTCAGATATCTGCCTGCCTCTGCCTCCCAAGTGCTGGGATTAAAGGCGTGCACCACCACCACCCGGCAGGTCCATCTTCTCAAAGGAGGAAGGCACCTGCATTTTTTGCTAGCTCTACTGATGAACAGCGTGATCCATCATTTTCCCAGAAGCCACCTGTATATCTCCAGTTCCACCTCTCTTCATACCACACAAAGCGCTCCCTTTTCTTTTCTCCCATCCCCCACCTCCTATTTTCTTTTCTCCCATCCCCCCCACCCTATTCCACCTACATATTCACTTCTGGACACACCCAGCCCAGTGAGGGCCTGGTGGACTATTATTATTATTTTTTTTTTTTTTTCGAGACAGGGTTTCTCTGAGTAGCCCTGGCTGTCCTGGAACTCACTCTGTAGACTAGGCTGGCCTCGAACTCAGATATCTGCCTGCCTCTGCCTACCAAGTGCTGGGATTAAAGGGGTGAGCCACCACTGCCCGGCTCTCCTAAGTTTTTAACTGAAGTCTTTAGCTTTGCTAGTAGACCTGTTCATGATTACAAAGTTCCCATAATCACCTTGCAGTATTTTATCCATTATCATTATTTTTATTATTTTCACTATTGCTTATTCCCAATTACTGATTATGAGACTGACTTTTTACCCATGAGTAATGAGAGACATTTACCTGGGAGAAGCTGGAAATATGTTCTCTGTGTATGCTCATGTGGAGGTGGGAGGTCAGAGGTGAGAGGTAAGAGGTCATGTGTCTTCCTCAGTCTCTCTCCACCTTATAATCTAAGACAAGGTCTCTCACTGAACCTGCAGCTCACTGGTTTGGCTGGTCAGGGAGCCAGGAGTCCTCTTGTCTCTGCTTCCCAAGTGCTGGGATTACAGATGCCGGATTTTTTCATGGGCTCTGGAGACTCTAGCTCAGATCCTCATGTTTAAACAGCAAACACTTTGCCACAGAGCCCTCTCCCTAGCTCCAAATATACTCATACATTTCCAGATTTCAGGCAGACATTGCGGTGCACCCTGGAACTCCAGCTCTTGGGATGTAAAGGTGGGACGTTCAAGATCAGGAGTTCAAAAATCATGTCTGCTACATGATAAGTTCGAGGCCAGCCTGGGCTGCATGAGGTCGTGTTTCAAGGATACAACACAATGCAACAAAACCAATATAAATCTCCAGATTTACCTAGACATTTAGGTTTCTGAGTATTTTTTGTTTCCCTCCATCCCTCCCCTCCTTGAGGAGCTGGGATAGAAGCCAGGGCCTTGCGCACTAGAGACGAGCACTCCACACTAAGGCGCAGGCCTAGCCCTTTCTTATTTTGTGTCAGAGTCTTGTTCTGTAAGCAGGCTGGCTTCCGAATTGTCATCCTCCAGCTTCAGCCTTCTGAAGCTGTGGGATCCCAGGCAGGCTGAGAACTGAGCCCTTTGCTAATGTGTAACTTGTAACTGACTTTATGTTTCCTATGCTGTTACAAACCTTCCCACGACTTGCAGGATTCTGTAGCTAAGAAATTCATTACTTTGTTTCTCAAATCTCCAAAATCCTAACAGAGTTTTGTCTGCCTGTTTAGTCAAAGACTGAGGCAGGTACTTTAAAATTCTGGATGTACTGACTGGCTTTTGTGTGCCTGTGTGTGTGTGTATGCATGCGTGTGTGTTCATTTGTTCAGGTATGTGCATGTGTGTGCATTCTTTTGTATCTGTGGAGGTTAGAGGTCAACATCTGGTGTATTCCTCAGTCCACAAGCTTCTGGGATCAGCTTGTCTCCTCTCCCCTATGCTGGGCTTATGGAGAGTGCCACACCCAGGTATTCAGGTAGACTTGGGGGGATGCAAATTCATGCTTTCATACTTGTACAGCAAGCATTTTCCTGGCTGGGCCACCTCCCCAGCCCTTTGTCTTCTTTAGGAGGAAAGTCATGCTAACAGGAACATGGAGGTTCAGTGTAAATGGCCATGAAAGTCCACACTGCTATGGCCTAATCCTCTTTATCCCGAGAGGCAAATTTTGCATTTTGATTAGAGATTCTTATCACTTTCCCTTTTGCCTTTTACTAAGTTTTAAGGGGGGTGTCTCCTATAGATTGTGTGTAACCTGTATGTGTGTGTGCTCGCGTGTGTGCGCATGTGCAGACATCTGTGTGCATACATGCACATGCCAGTCCCTCCTTCCACCTTATTTGAGAGACATCCTCACTGAATGAGTCAGGCCAGCTGGCCTCTGGGCCTCTGGAGATTCTCTTCCTTCCGTCTTGCTGTAGCTGCTGGCTTTACATGGGTGCTGGGGAGCTGATCTCAGATCCTCAGGTTTGCAGGGCAAGAACTTTCCCCACTGAGCTGTCTCTGCAGCCCCAGTGTTGGAAGCTCACATTCTTCTCAGACAGTGGCAGGTTTGGATTTACTCCTCAGTACTTTCCTCCTTGTCACATGTTTTCCTGTGGGCTTATCATTTGTTATTTGTTTTTGTTTTATTTTATTTTATTCTATTTTCATTGTTTTATTATTATTATTTATGGATGAGTGTTTCACTTCTATATATTTGTGTACCATGTGAGAGTGTCTGCTGCTGCTGGAGACCAGAAGAAGGCATCAATCAGATCCTCTCAAACTGGAGTTACAATTGTGAGCTGCTATGTGGGTGCTGGGAATCAAACTCTGGTCTTCTGAAAGAGCAGCCAGTGCTCTTAATGGCCAGGACCTCTCTCTAGCCCTTCCTGTAGAAGAGCTATAAAAGATTTTCTTTTATAAATCTTTCTTTATATTCTGAATTCATTAAAGGTTCAGGGTTTAAAAATTTCTATCTCATTCTCTTTCTATAAATGTACTGATTTTCTTATTAAATATATGTTCATTGATGGGTTACTAATTTTCTGCCCTGTAACTGGGGAGGAACTGCCTTCCTGTGAATACTGCTGGTTTCATTCTGTGCCAGCTTTTTATCTTGTTTGTTTGTGTTTAAGACATAGACTCGTTGGATATCCCCATTGGCCCTGGAACCCAGTCTTCTTGTCTCAGCCTTCCCAGTGTTGAGATTCGTGTACATCACCATTCCTTCTCTCACTAGAATTTACATCATCAAAACTTTTGGGAACATGGGGGGAGATGAGAATTTCCTTATTCTAGAGAAAGTGCCTCCTCACACTATCACTGAGAAACATTAGGTGCAGTGATTAAGGACCACAAGGGGCTGGGGACATGGCTCAGTGGGTAAAATGTTTCCTGCAGAAGCATGGGGGCCCAAGTTCGATCCCCAGCACCTGCTCAAAAGTCAACTGCAGTGACATCCAATAAACCCATCTGGGGAGGAAGAGGCAGGAGGATTCCTGGGCTTAATGGGTGAGTTGCAGGTTTAGTGAGAGAGCCTATCTCAGAACCTAAGGCAATGAGGTGCTCGGTTGGTAAAGACATCTGTTGTCTAGTCTGCCACCTCAGTTCAATTCCTGTGACTCATGTAGTAGAAGCAGAGACCTGGTGGTCAGAAGTTGCTCCCTGACTTGCACCCACATACATACACAGACATATACATGTGAATAAATGGCAAAACCCGTAAGATGGGGAACAATAGAGGAAGACCTCTGGCCTTCATCACACATGAACACAGGTGTACACACATGCACACTAACAGGTACATAGATCACACATACACACCAATAAATAAAATCAAATGATATTGAAACAAATATCATCTACATGGTGATACCTTAACTTCACTACACAGGCCCTGTCCCTTCCTGGGCTGCTGCCAGGGCCACCCAGCCCTCTGGTATGAAGTTCAGTAATTAAGATGGTTCTGAACAGATGTGATGATCCAGAAGAAAAACCAAAGACCCAGAGGCAGCCCCGCTCCTGCGTGGACGCCTGATTTATGGCAGTCCAGGCCCACCCGGGAGCGAGGAAACTGTTTAATAAATGCTACGGAGACAATTCGCTATTCATGTGGAAAAAATGAAATTGAATTTCAGGCTCAAATCATAAATAAAAGTCACTTGTGGAAGATGGGGTGGGAGAGTACTTCTGTGTCCTTCCTGTGGCGGGGAGGCCTGCTTAAGCAAGACGCAAAGAGGGCCTACTGTAAAACACAAGATTGACAGATTTCGCTATGTGAACAGGCAAACTTTGCTTACCCAAAAAAACTAACAGAAGTGGGGGAAGGGAGGGGAGGCAGTGAAGAAGTAAGTACCTCAGGACTGGGGAGTCGCTCTGTTTGTAAAGAGCTTGCCAAACATGAGGACCTGGGTTCAGTCAACAGGCCCTGCATAAAAAGCTGGACTTGTGGTACCTGCTTGGAAGCCCAGCACTGGGGAGGAGAGGCCAAGGAGGGGGAGTGGCAGAGCTTGTTGACCAGCCAATCCAGTCAAACTGATGCGCTCTGGGTAGAGAGACCCTGTCTCCAGAAATAAGGTGGAGGGGCTGGAGAGACAGCTCAGCAGCTAAAGTCACTTGCTGACAAGCCTGACGATCCGAGTTTGACTCCCAAGACCAACATGGTGGACGGAGAGTCCTGTCCTCCAAGTTATCTGCTGACCTCCACTTGCATGCTATGTCACACCCAACAACAACAAAAATAATAAAAAGTGTAGCCGGGCATTGTGGCATGTGCCTTTTTAAAATTAAATTTCTCCCAGATCCTCCCAGCTTCCCTTTCTCCTTTCCTCTTTCTCTCAAAACAAACAAACAAACAAACAAAAAACAAAACGAAAAATAATTCCCAAAGAAACAAGACAAAAATATGAAAAAACAAAAAACAATTTTACAACAAACAAACAAGTCCAAACAAAGCAAAATGAAACAAAAAGCCCCCAAGAAAACCATGGAGTTTGTCCTATGCAGGGGGCAGAGGGGCTGCCCTAGAGTGTGGCTTTCCATTGGAGAAACCAGATTTTCCCCTTTCCATTAGTGTAAATTGCAAATAGCTTCTTGGTTAGAGGGCGGAGTCCAAGATGGCCTCCCTACTGGGTGCTGGGACCCTGCTGAGCTGTCAGCAGCTTCAGCCCCGCTGACTAAGAGTGCTTATCTTTAATCTAAGCACTCAGAGGCAGAAGTAAGCCACCTCTGTGAGGTCCAGGCCAGCCAGGACTGCATAGTGGGACCCTATCTT
>NW_022196905.1:134267888-134294060 GCF_008632895.1 Mastomys coucha
AAAAAAAAAAAAAATCAAACTCCTTCGTGTTCAAGGGAATACATGGCTATTTGCTGTAGTCCCTTCTGGTTTGGCAAACCACAGAGACAATGGTTAAGTATTGGTGATGAGGTAATTCAGAGAGCTCTTGGATCTTGCCAGAGGTGTAAACTGGTCTGGACATTTCTTTTTGGCACCATGAGCTGCCTGGTGCGTGCTGAGAATCAAAGGTGGGCCTTTGGAGGAGCAGCCAGTGCTTTTTGACAGTGGGGAACTTTCCAGCTCTCCACCCCATTTTGGGGGACAGATCTCTCCCTGAACCTGGAGGTCACAGATTTGGCTGGCCTGGCTAGCCAATGAGTTCTAGAAACCACCTGCCTCTGCTCCTCCTTCCCCAGCTCCACAGTTACAGACATAAGCTACCACAGCCAGCTTTTTATTCCAGTTCTGCCTTACACACTAAGCCATCTCCCCGGCCCACCAGCTATCTGTCATTTCAAGTTCCATCTTGCTTCTTAGATTCCCTACCTCCCTCACCAAGCAGCCCGACTCAGCCTCGTAGATATTAGTTTCTCCCCTGTTCAGGTTGTTCCTTCGTGAGTTGGAGAACGGGAGCCTCAGACTGCCTTCCGCCTCCTTCTCTGATTTCCAAAGTGACTGGTGTTCACCAGCCAGAGGCTCCCGCAGCTTCCCACAGCCCTGCTCATAATCGCTGAGAATAATCTTCATAAAAGGCAAACAAATGGTCTAATTTCCAGGCAAAAGGGGATCAGATTAACGAGGCACATAGCAGAGCGCCCTGCGGCCACAGAACCAGCACTTCTAAGATGTAACGCCACGGAGTTACTGGAGCCATAATTTAGTGCAAACACAAGTAATTCAAACCAGCACAGGCAGCCTTAGCCTGGTGCCTGGGAGAAATCATTGCACACACACACACATGTACACACACACACACTCACATACACATGTACACACACATAACACATATACACACACCACACACACTCACACATATACACACATACAAGCAAGACACACACACATACACACAAACATACATACACATACACACACATACACACACACATACACACACATACATGCTCCATATCAGTGTGACTGATGCCCATCTAAAGACTTATTCATAATGTGTGTGTCTGTACATTACTCTAGGCACATATTAGATATATATTTGCAGTATAAATTTCTCTATGCTCATGTGTATGTGTATTATGAACAAATATGATTTTCTGACTATTCATCCATGCATCTATCCATCTATCCATCAATCAACCTGTACATCCATGTATGCATCCATCTGTCAATTCCACCATCCATTAACTCATCTGTCCATCAACCCATCCCTTCATCTATCCACCCACCTACCCATCTACCCATCTATCCATTCACCAACCCATCTACTCATCCACCTATTCACTTATCCATCCATCCATCCATTCATCCATCTATCCATCCATCCATCCACCTGTGCCCTAAAAAACTCAGATACAGTGATGCCTGTAATCACAACATCGAGAAGCTGGGGCAGGAGGATTATGAGTTTGAGGTGAGCCCAGCCTATATATAGAGACCCTGTCTCAACATACAAACAAGGAACAAAGCAATAATTCTATAGATACATTGTATCTATAACTATGTGTGCACATATTAAAATACATGAGTATGCACATATAAGTATTATGTTGCATGGAGAACTATGTATATAGTTATGTGCATGTTTTTATAAGTATCCACATTGTATACCTAATGTGTATGTATGTAACTGCATATACATATATAAATACAAACTTATGTGCTAATAGCCCTTATGAATGTATGTTAAATATACAACTCAAGTACATACATACACATACACACATATGCACATATGTTGTGCCAATAACTTTATGTAAATACATGGCTTATGTACAGATCTTGTTGCATACACCCTGTGTCTTTAGCTCCATGTGTGTGTCACTAAGATCTGGGTCACAGAGAGTGTTATACTGCAGAGATGGCCCACTCAATTGCCATAGGTCCAGGGGACAGCTCCATACACTCACATATATGCACATATGTATGCGTGTGAACACACAGGTGACAGCACACAAATATACTGTCCTGCACACAAACATGACACATGTGTACACCCAGGAGAGCTGGCACACACACACCCTGTCTCAACACATAGACAAACAATGAAGAAAACCAAAGGACCTCAGAGTGATGAGGTCAAAGATGACGTAGGGGCTGGGAGGTGAAGCGTTTGCCATACAAGTGTGAGGACCTGAGTTTGAGCCTCAGAATCCATGTGAAAAACCCAAGCATATTAACTCCAGAGCTGAGGTGATAGAGTCAGGAGGTTGCCTGGGGCTTGCTGGCCAGCCAGTCTAACTCCGTGTTCAATAAGAGTCCCTGTCTCAAAAGTAACCTTGGGGCTGGGCAGTGGTGGTGCACGCATTCAATCCTAGCACTCAGGAGGCAGAGGCAGGAGGATCTCTGAATTTGAGGCCAGATTGGTCTACAGAGCAAGTTCCAGGACAGTCAAGGATATGCTGAGAAACCCTGTCAAAATGAAATAAAACAAAGTCTAAGGTGGGGAGCGGTTATGGCTGATACCTGATGCTAATCTCCAGCTTACACAATGCATGCGCACGCACGCACGCTCACACACACACACACACACACACACATTTTCCCCATTGTCCTGCCTGCATCTTGCCACAGAGCAAGCAGCTGAGAGGGTCTTCCAGTCTGGTGTTTGGCTCTCAGTGCCAGTGCAGTAATTGTTACAGCACTGCATATCACTGAATCCTGGAGGAGGCTCTGGCTTCCAGGGCTGCATGGTTGTGTAGCTTTTGTGACCACTAAGGGAGGGGCAGCCAGGATGGGCATCTCTCACTTGCTGCCCCCAGCCATGGCAACCCATGGTTCTCTGGTCCAGTTCATAAAGGGTTAAGAGGCCCACCAATGCAAATTAGACTTAATTAATCCCTTTTCATCAGCTGCAAATATACCTTCTGAACCCTATTAAGAACATGAATATGCAAATGCAGACCTTTTAAATTTTCATTTTCAAGGACTTGGGTGTTGGGGTTTGATTAGTGAATTCCGTTAACAGCTTGTAAACCTTGTGTAAAATTTAATTTTCTATTTTAAGTATAATATAAAAAAGAAAGAGGGAAAAGGTTTGGTGGTGGCTGACGGGTGGACTAATTGTGGGATGATACTGGAGGTTGCTGCCAAGCTAATTCTGGGATCCTGTTGATACCTCTCTCCCTCCTGCTCTTAGCCCATTTTCCAGGTGTGGTGACTGAGGCCGCAAAGGAAGGCTGGTGTGAAGCCAGCATGGAATGGAGGCTTCTGATGTCTGGGCTGGGGCATTCACAGCTGGGAGAACCCATCGTTTGGGTCAGAAGGACCTTAGACACTGACTATGCCCTCCAGGCCCCCAGGTGCTTACATAGCTTAGTTATCTTGCCGCCCCCACCCCAATCCCAGAGCCAGGCCTACTCTGTCACTGTACACAGGTGACTTGTGTGCTGGCTAGTTTTAGGTCAACTTGTCACAAGCTCCAGGAAAATGGAGACTCAATTGAGAAAAATGGCCCCAACAAATTGGCCAGTAGGTAAGACTGTAGGGCATTTTTTTTTTTTTTATTAATAATTGATGTGGGAGGGCCTAGCCTATTGTGGGTGACGCCAACTACCCCTGGAGTGGTAGTGCTGGGTGCTCTAAGAAAACAGGCTGAGCAAGCCAGGAGAAGCAAGCCAGTAAGCAGCACCCTCTATGGCCTGACTTCCTGGATGGACTACAGACTGTAAGCTGGAAGAAACCCTTTTCTGCCCAGGTTGCTAATGATTACAGTGTTTATTGAGATGATAGAAACTAAGATAACATCCTTCTCTCTGGCTTCTGTCAATCAGAAAGAATGCATAGCTTCTCTCTGAGAACATGGTCTGCCCAGTGAGTGTCCACAGAGCCTAACAAGCCAAGACTACTGCTGCGGGGCCTACAGGGAACAGATGAGCAGTCATATGGTCATCAAGCTCTGAGTGGGGCTAGTTCAACCTGAGGTGGGCAAAAAGTGGAAGAGACACCTCACTTTCTAAGACTCGGTAATCATCAAAGACTAACCTGTCTCTTTTTTTTTTTTTTAAAAAGACTGACTACAGGCTGAAATGGGAAAATTTTTGGATGTATTGTGTTATATAAAACATATTTGAAACCTAATTTCAATGTCTTCTTTATTGTCTTTGTCGGTTTTGTTCTTTAATTTGGGGTATGTGTAGTTTGTGGGTACACTTGCCTGTTCATACTCGTGGAGGCCAGATGGCACTGGCAGGCCCTCCTCACTCACTCTCCGCCTTAATTTTTGAAACAGATTGTCTTATTGAACCTTGGTCTTGTCCATTCAGCTAGGCTAGGTGGCCAATGAGCCCAGGAGAAGCATAACTCTGCTGGCCCTCAGGGACATGCAAGGCACTCCCCTTAATTTACCTGGGGTCTGAGGATCCAAACTCCAACCTCTATGCTTGCATAGCACGCCCTTTACCCACGAAGCCATATCCCCAGCTCTGTTCCTGGTTTGTTTTGAGAAAAGGTCTTGCTATGTAGTCCAGTCTATGCTGACATTTACTATGTAGTTCAAACTGGCCTTGAATTCACTATCGTCCTGCCTCAGCTTCTTGAGTGCTGGGCTCATAAGTGGGTACTTACACCTGGATCTAATTTGCACATCATCCTTTGGCAGGGACCACACTAACTTCTGTATTCAAAGCTTAGGATATATACTAATAAATGATGTAAACACACCTGGCTCTGTAAGTGGAACCCAGGCTGTCCTTGATCTCATGATCCTGCTGCCTCATCTTTTAGCAGTATCTGATCGAGGTCCAAAAGATGGCATGGTCAACTATTTTGGGTCTCTATGCTATGTAAACACTGTTTTCCATCGCTCCCAACTGGTTAATAAAAAAAGCTGATCAGCCAATTATCTGGGCAGAAGAGAATAGGGTGGGACTTCCAATCCCAGTCTAGAGGTCCCAGAGAGAGCAGAGCAGGAGTGAAAGAGGAGTGGAGAAACCATGTGAAGAGAAGAGGAGGATTCTCGAGATAGTGATGGGAGAGCGAGCCAAGGCCAGACTCATGTGGACGGGAAGTCGGCAGCCTTGGACAGGGAGAACGGCTCAGAATGTGCAAGCTTAGGCCTGAAGCTTGTTAATAAATATAACAACTCTCTGTGTCATTTGCTTAGAAGCTTGAAGGGGATGAACAGGGCACAGAAAAGCCTTACAGTGATTTGGGAGCAAAGAGGGGGTGTTGACCCCCCCCCCAAAGAATTACAGTTACAGCTGCACATGCCAGAACAGCTGGCTAGCATGCAAGCGTCTAGGGCAGTGGTTTTCCACCTTTCTAATGCTGTGACCTCTTCATACAGTTCCTCATATTGTAGTGACCCCCAACTATAAAATTATCTTGCTGCTACTTTATAACTGTATTTTTGCTACTGTCATGAGTCATAATATAAATATCTGAAATGCAGACGGTCTTAGGTGACCCCATGTAAAAAAATTGCTCAACCTGAGGGGTCACGACCTAAAGGTTGAGAACCATTGTTTTAGGAGCTTTTCCTCTCTCTTAGAAACAATGGGATTACAATGTAGAATCCGAGTGTCCTCACACCTTCCCAGCAAAGTGCCACCTACTGAATCATCATATTAGCTCCACTCCATACTTCCTTAATGTGGCTATTAAACATTACGGATTGTATTTCTAATGGCACATATGCCTGTGTGTGGGTATGCATGTGTGAGGACAGCAGAGGACATCAGATCCCCTGGATCTGAGGTTACAGGTGGTGGTGAGCCACCTGACGTGGGTTCCAGGTCCTCTGGAAGACAGGTATGCGTACTCAACCACTGAGCCATCTCTCCAGCCCCCATGGAACATTTCAAATGATGTATGTCATCAGCATGACATTTCATTGAGACAGCACTGTTCCATAGGTGAGAAGAGAGTGATTAAAATATCTCCCTACATATATATGCATATTATAAGAGATGCACTAAACAGAATGCAAGGTGGTGATAAATGTCACAGGGGGAAACGAAGCCGTCTGGCTGGGAAGGTGGGACCCACATGTGACCTTGGGTTAAATGACATATACATCCTCCCAACCCAATGTCAAGGCTTGTACACATGTCTCTTTGGGTCCTCAAGGGGCCATCCGTCTGTGTTCTGATCAACTCTTTGCATGCCTCTGCATGTCCATGCATGTGCATGTCTGTGCGTGTGTATGTCCATCTGCATGCCCATGCGTGTGCATATTTGCTCATGGAGAGGCCAGAAGTCAACCACAGGCATGGTTTCTCAGGAGCCACTCACCTTATTGATTCATTGCTGAGGTCTCCCAGCAACTTGAGGCAGAGTAGGCTAGGCGGGCTTGGCCAGAGTCCTGGGGAATCCTGTCTCTACTTCACCTTGTTCTGAGGCTATGTCTAGTGAAAGGGCACTGCAGTACAGTTTAGGGCAGCTAGCATGCGGGCAGATCTGATTCCAGGCAAGATGCTCCCTAACTGGGCCCTGGAACTTTTCATTTGCTTTTAAAGAAAGTGGCACAGGGGGCCAGTGAGATGCCTCCTTAGGTAAAGGTGCTCACTGCCAAGCCTGATGACTTGAGTTCAAATCTCTAGGACCCACAAAGAAGAAGGATAAAACCAACTCTGGCAAACTCTGACCTCCACATGTGCTCTGTAGTCCATGTGCCACACACGTTCACACACACACACACACACACACAAAGTGCCCCAAATGGCTCTGAAACGCAGCAGTCCTAGGAGTCGCTGGCAGCTTCCCTGTCACTCAGGAGTTGGTGTGTCTGTTAGCCTTGTTTCTCAAGAAGCCTTATGAGAACCTTCGATGTTTTTGTGTCTTTCAGATTCAGCAATGAAACCCACTGGCTATGGATCTGTGGATGGTTGTTGGGAAAAACTGAGCTGTACAACAAAGCAGTTATTAGAAACTCCCGTACAGAATCTGACGAAACAAACCTGGGCATTCTTGCCCATCCACACACGAGGCATGCAGGTCTGCCCACCAGGCTGGGAGGCCTTTCTTTCCTTTACCTCCTGTCTCTTTGGAGGTTTATTAGTTTTTGCTTTAATGATAAGAACAACATATTCAAGTTGTAGAGTCAACCAGAAAGCAGTTATAAATGTAGACCTCGCTGGGACTCCTTGCTCCCATTTGTTGGTTCTCTCTCTCTCTCTCTCTCTCTCTCTGTCTCTCTCTCTCTCTCTCTCTCTCTCTCTCTGTGTGTGTGTGTGTGAGAGAGAGACAGAGAGAGAGAGAGAGAGAGAGAGGAAGACAGAGAGACAGAGAGACAGATAGATGGAGGTGGGGGGCACATCCCTCTCTGGGCAGAAGTACTACAAACACAAATGTGCACCTATATAGGTTCATGCATGCAGACTCTGTGCCCAAATACACTAATGTGCATTTGCATATTTAATATGCAAGCACATGTCTCACATGTGCAGAGGGTGCACAACTTCATGCATAATGGTGCACCATGTGCATGTGTAAATTATGCATATTTGTGTTCTCAACTGGGAGCTCCTGGTCCTTTGAGTCTTGCTTTCCAGCCTGTGTGAGAATAAAGACAGCCTGTACTTGGCCTGGGATGCTGGGAAGCAGGAGGGACCATCCATGTCTGACTCTGGAGCAGGATTCCTTCGTTCCTGACCTGCAACCTGATGCCACCCAGCTGGAAGGGTGTGATCAGACCGAGGCCAGTTTGCTGTGGGAGAGAGGCGGCGGTGAGCTGGGAAGGTCAGCTAGGTGCAGCCAGTCCCTGCTGTTGGGGATTGTAAGTAGGTTGATTCTGAGGCAACCCTGGTTACCTTCACTCCAGCCTCTGAATAGCCTGGTGGTCCCTGGGATGAGCCAGGAGCTGGAGAGACACCCACATCTGTACATCCCAGAGGGCCTTGCACCAGGCAATAAAGGACAAGGTGATAAAGAGCTCAGCCATGGCCGAACTCGTCACTCCAGATGAGTGTGATGGGGGAAGGTGGGAATATGGGGGGGTCCCCTGGGAGGGGAGCTGGAGGCCTGGACACAGCAAATCCTGTTACCTCCTGATGCTTGTCACCATGCCACTAATCCCTTAAAGTGAGTCATTAGCAGCTTAAGACCCATTTATCAGTGGGAGCCCAGTGAGGAGCTGGTGTAAACAGGGGTAGGGGGTGGGGAGATGGGGGAGGCAGGGGCGGATGCTGCCACAAGTAAAATTTTCTCTTGCCCAAGGGCCCTGGCCCAAGCCTGAGCACTCCCAGCAGGCTGTCTCATTTCCATTCTCTTGTAGGCACCTGAGGAGGGTAGGGTACACTCAGGTGGCAGGTCATCAATACACGATCTCAGACCAGCCCAGACACATCTCCAACTCAGGCCCTCTCCTCTCCACCTCTGCCCAAGAAAATCTGTTAACCAGGACACTTGCTGTAGTGCAGGTGGCTGGGCATGCTGGGCCCCTTGCAGGGGGAGCTGGCAAGGGAGCATCACCCACCGGACTCAGAGGCCTCAGGCAGGTGAGAGGCAGGGAAGAAACCAAGGCAGGGAGTGAGATACCCAGGTTCAGAGGGATGGGACATAAGCCTACCCCATCTGTCTCTCAAGGTGAATGTATGAGCAGGCCTGCTAGGTCGTCCAGGGAAGCACAACACAGTGTGGTGAGGCCTGGACAGCGAGGGAGCTTCGAGCTTTGGACACAGTCCAGGGAAGGAAGATAAAGGTGGCTCTTTATTTCATTAGGCTGAGACTGTGGACACAGGCCATAGTCTGGCCACAGAAGTGACAAAAGCAACTGACACATGGGACTGGAGGCTGGTACGGTTACACCATGGGACGACAGTAAATGGAAAGGCCCTACAACAGGAGGTGGGGTGGGGAGGAGAGTAGTGGGGCATGATCTGGCTTGGTCATCCCCAGCAACTTGCTCCTGCTGGCCAGGGACAAGAGACAGTGGCTGCTTGCGCAGAGGCCATGGCTAGTGTTTGTGACATAATGCAGCTATGGGTGGCAAAGGGATCTAGGGACAATGTGGGCAACTGCAGACCAAGAGCGCTGGCCCAAGGTCTGGGGGCTGCATGTGAGAAGCTGCAGGCATAGGCTAGGCCGAGGTCCAGTGGCTGTAGGTGAAGATGCTCATGGGACGAGGCTAGATAGAGGTCTGGCGGCTGAACAGCTCTATGGTGAGCGCACTGAGGAAGGCAGGGATGCTGTCCTGTTGCAGCAAGTGCAGGTTAATGAGGTCAGGCACGGACCGTGAGAACTCCGTCTCCAGCAGCTGCATCTTGGAGCCCGAGGGTCCTGTGGCCTGCAGAAGGAGAGACGAGAGGGGAGTCAGTGGTGGCTATTGGACTGGTGTCTGTCCTCTGTCCTCACACGCTCCCCAGTGGAGGAGGTGAGAGACAGACAGGGAAGGCTGTCCTGCCAGCCACTGGAGTGGAGCCTGGGCTACAGGGACCCTGGCTTGCTTCTGCACTCAGTGGCCTTACACTGCCCACTGATGCAAAGCTCAAGGCCGTCAGCACAGGGAGCTGAGATTCACACAGGGAGCAAATCCTGCCTCGGGGCTACCCCAACCACAGGCTACAGATCCTGGGGACCTCCACTCCAGTACCTGGATCTCCAGCTGTTACTTGCTTGACCTGGTGGGGTGAAGCGAGCCCAAAGCATCTTCCAGACTGAAGCCAGGATGCTGGTTATCTTGATGGAGGTTTAGCCCTGACAGGGTACACTCTGGAGCTCAGACTGGTTCTTGTCCTGTTTTCTTATGTCACATGTAACTGAAGAGAGGACACAATGGCTCTGTGACCTCTGTGATGGGAAGTGGGAGTGCAGCTTGCAGCCAGGTTCACAGCTGCAGTGTACAGAATGCAGTTTCCCTGGGTCTGCCCAGGTTGCAGGCTGTCTGGGCAGGCTACCCTTCACTATGCAGGCCGGGCTGGGAGAAGCAGATGGAGCCTCTGGGCCTTCCTGTCTGTCATCCTCCCTTTCCCAATGCTCACTTATCCTGGGGCCTCCCCTGCCAATTGGCCCAGCCATACTGCAGTGGCACAAAATATAGAAGGACCACTTGGGTAGGAGAGAAAAGGCCCTGTTTGCAAGGCCAGGCAAGAAGTCACAACTCCACAAAGATCCACTCCCAAACCTTGGGTCTGATGTAGAACTAGTGTCCCGTAAATCTAAAGCCTTCCCCACTCAGCCACGGAAAGACAGAAGGCCCAATTAGGAGCAGAGCAGAGGTCAGACTGGCTGGTTCTCCAAGGAAGAAGAATGGGGGGTCCAAAAAAAAGAAAGTGGGCTTATGGGATTGCCAGGGGATGTAAGTCAGGCCAGAGCCCATCAGGGTAGCCATCTGAAGAAAGGCAGGCATCTGAAAGGATGAGTAGAAATCAGAACACTTGCGCATCGCTGGCAGCAAGTTCAGCTCCAGTGGAAAAGCCTTGTAATTCCTCTGCATGACTATGTGGTCCACTGGTATCCCTTCAGTGTGCTCCCAGGCCAACTAAACACATCTATACAAAGGGGCACATACCAATGTCCACAGTGACATGATGCATAATGGCCTGCAGGGATGTGGGAATGAACCAAGTACAGTTTAGCTACACATATAAAAATAAATAATCCAGCCATGTAAAGGGACAAGCTCAAGGGACTTTGAGAATAGTATGATATTTATGTGGCACCACTGGCATGAGGCAGGAGGCTAGTGGTGTGTACAACAGTGAGAGAGCAGAGACCGCCCGTTTTGGGGATAGTGCTTCTCTGTGAATTAGCCTATGCCAATGAATAATGCAGAGTGGATGTGCTAATGAGAACATGGACACATGGCCCAAGGCATGTAGGAGTTTGTTCTGAACGGTCCCTCCTGCCAGTGGCTCTACAGGTGACCCTACTCCTGGAAGCCACACCGATGTACAGGCTGCTGCTGTAGGTCCTGGAAGTTCATGACTGCCACTGACTCCCTAGCATGAACAAGAGGGGACCTGGGGAGACTGCAGCTGCTGAGCCCCCACACCCCATTTTACCCCATCCCTCATGGGCCATCAGGGAATGGCAGGTTCTGTCTCACTGTTTCCCTAAGCCGTCTCCTGTCTTGCTTGTTACCTGGGTTTTCCTCCTGTTTTCTCGAGTAGGCCAACCCCCAGCCTGTTCCCATGGCCCTTAATACATTTAGCCTTGTCATAGTTCAACACAAACCATCTTTAAACAAAAATAAGAGAAACCACTCTGACCTTTTCTTGAGAAAATCCTTTCATTTCTCCCTTCTGCTCTCGACTTGCAATGTTTTTCCCGAAATGTCAGAGGGGCTGACTCTGAGGCAGATGTTTGGGAAGGAGCAGGGAGAGCTGGCTGGGTGGGGGTGGGAATAGAGTGGGAGGAGAACCTCCAGGGTTCTTTACTGTCCCGGAACACCCATGGTCTGGGTCCCCTCAGCAGGAACTTCGGGGCATCATGTCTCCCCTGCTTCTCCCTAGATGTGTGTCTGTCTGTTTAAGTGTGGTACTAGAAATGGAACCTGGGTGTCATACAGGTTAGTTAAGTACCCCAACATCAAGCTACACCTCTAGTCCTTTCACCAGAGGACTGTAGTCAGGGGCTCTACCAGTGGGCTATACCCTCAGCCCCTCACTGGGGGATTCTAGGCAGGTAGGTGCTCTACCACTGAGCCACACTCCAGTCTTCTTGTTAATATTGTTTTATTTCGAGAGAAGGTCTCATTAAGTTGCCCAGGCTGGCCTAGAACTATGGTCCTCCCGCCTATGTGGTCCAAGTAGCTCAGATGACAGGCCACCACACCCATTCTCTTTATTTGAAAGAGACCTCTCTCAGCTGCCAGCACCACTTGCCTGTCCTCATAAACAGGCAAGAACTACAGAGGCCACATGAAGCCCACTCTAACCTCATTGAGTATCTGCTCACAGAGCCTCTGTGTGGCCAGTACAAGTCCTGGCAGGTCCCTCTGGAGGTTAGAGAGAGGGCAGGAAATGTCTCTCCTTGCAAGTCTGAGGTTTGTACCACAAGTTGGGCATGGCCCAATTAGGTCCTTCCACAGTCTCTCTGCCTAATCTCTCAACTTGGCTCCTCTGGTTGCCCTGCCCGCCTCAGCACGGGTAGGCTCACCTCCCAGTGCAGACCCACCCAGGGAAGTGGTCCTGGCTTATCAGCATGTGTGGGTTGAATGACACCCTGCCAATCAGTCTCTGCACTGCTCTGCCGTGTTCAAATGCCACCCGGTCCCCAGGTGCCTGCAAATCACCATAATTAGGGGCTGTTCACTTAAAATTAGAGCGCAATTTTTTAAAAAGCAAATTGCCCAGTCAGACGTGCTGGCTGTGGTTAGAAATATTTATGGGCTACGTGCATGTGCCATCTCTAGCTCCCTCTTCCTCTGTGCTGGGGACAGGCCAATGGCACTGTGGGACCAGCGCAGCAGAGATGAAGATGCCCACGGCTGATAGTTGTCAGCCTTTGCACTTTGGCCCACACCTCCACGCCCAGCCGGGGTCTGTTCCCAAGGCCTGCAGGGCTGAAGGGCTTTGGGCAAGGGATGCGATTTGTATGTGTGAAGCCAAGGAGATCCAGACAGGGATGTTGGGGTGGCTGGGCACATGGCCAGAGGGATGCTAAGGACCTTCCATGAGCAAGCATTGGGTGAGTTCCTATCTGCTCAGGCCCAGGGAACATGGTGCCTTCCATAGTCTTCCTATTTCTCCGCATCCAGACCTGGGTCTGTCCCCTCTATTCCACTGACACTACAGTGGCTGCCATCCCTACCCTGCCTCACACTGTCAGAGTGTGCAGTGTGCAGACCTTGTGAGCCTGTGCTATCTGGGTGGTAGAGATGGCAAACTACTTCAGTAAGCTCAGCCCAGAGACCCCTCTTCATGATAGCCATTTACACCTGACCCAAGCCCCTCCCTCCTTTACCCACTAGAGTTCCCTCCCACCTAACCTGGAACATCAACTCATGGGAACAGCTGTGCCAGTGTGCTCTGGGATAGCTGGCATCCAGCATGACCAGGCTTCTGTCTTCCTCCTGTGCCCCAAGTTGCCAGAGCCCAGGAGGAACTGGTGGTTACCGGTTCTGGATGATGAGAGCAGAGCTGAAAATGACGGTCCCACATGGAGTTCCAAGCATAGAAACTGTGTCTATGTGGCAAATGGCTTGCCTGGTGTCCCTGCTGAACTATGCCAAGGAAAGTATCCAATGTAGTGTGGGCTAATGACAAAGCGTGAAAGGAATTTACCATCCTGGCTAGGGGTGACCTTTCCCTCTGGAGCTGTGTGGGGTGGGGGGAGGCTGGGCCTTGCAGCCCCTAACGATTCTCAAACCCACAATTATTATTATTAGATGCTTTCTATTTATGAGCACTGCGTCCCCCAGGCTTGCGCTCTGCTTCAGAGTTCCACAGCTGCTCCCGCAGCTTTGGGAGGGAACAGAGGGTACCGGGCAGAGACAGAGCCCGTGGATTCTATCTATGGGGTTTTACCTAACAGGGCACACAAGGGAGCCCTGGCCCTTCACAGGTTCCCTCTGTGCTTGGAGACCATGGGGAATCAGGACATACTAGAGAAGTGGGGGTAGAGAGGAAAACAGTAGTGGACAGGAGGCCATGCAATTCAGCTTGTGCCCTGAGGAAAGGGAAAGGCTGGGGAAGTCACTCTTCTACAGCCCAGACTTGGAGCGTGGGAGAGCCAGGGCACCCAGGTTGCTCTGCTCCTTGGTCATCTTGCCAAAGCTGGGAGACAGAACAGTTGGGCTGGTCCCCTCACTGGTCTGTCTACCACTTGAGCAGTGCCCTCCTCAGATTCTCTGAGAGTTGCTTTTCCTGGAGCCACCATACTTTCCTGGAGCGCTGGCATCACCTGGTGAGATATAGCCCCAGCTGTCACTCTTAGTTGCTGCGTGACCAGGGTGTAAACATTGTTTTCCTTCTCTGAGCTAGTATCCTCACATAAAACAGGGATTGGTGCCTTTGGCCCTTTGTGGAGGGCTGTAGGTGACTTAGAGGATGCAACCCACATGCAGAGCCTATGAAATAGCCCAAATAAGACAAGGAGCCAGGGAGAGGCTTGGTGGGTAAAGAGTCCATGGTACACACGAGGATCTCAGTTCAGATCTCTTTTATGCTTCTAAAGTCAAGGATAGCAGCACACATCCACAACCCTGTTCTAAAGCCAGGGACGGCACACCCATAACCCTGTCTCTAGGAGAGGTGGAGACAGGTAGATTCCAGCCAGCCTGAGTCAGTAAGCTTCAGCTTCACTGAGAGAGCCTGCCTCATAAAATAAGGTAGGGAGATGGCCAGAGGGCTCAGCGGGTAGAGGTGTTTGCATTAAAACTGATGTACTGAGTTTGATCTTTCAGACTCACATGGTAGAAGCCCTGAGAGGATAAGTAATCTCAAAGACACCATGGGAGGAGATACCCAAAACGACAAAGCAGAAATCACCCACCCATCTATGGATAACATGACAGGGTCACATGACAGGCTCCACATACATCTAGAGTCCAAAGGAGAGGCCAGTATATGCGGGTGTCTGTGAAACAGCTCTCAACAACCCACATCCAGATACCACAGGTGCATTGGTCCCCACCCTCCAGTGGGATCCGCTTCAGTCCAGCTGCATGGCACAAAGCTGGGAGGTTACTGTTACTTCACACTCAGCTCTGATGGATGCTGCTGGGCTCTCTCTCTCCTTCCAGAGCTCAGGTGAAGTGAGCACCACTGTGTGTGACAGAGAACTCACAGAGGCTCCCAGACAGCAGCTACCGAGGAAATGCTCCTGGTGACGGCTCTGTGTACAGGTCTGTACCCATCCTTCCCAGGAGACCCTAGGTGACTGTGGCCATGGGAGCCCTTGAGCAGAGCCCTCCTCAGATCCTGGCCTTCGGAACTGGCCACTGGATGCTGTTATCCAGTGATATGTGACCGACATGGGGGATGGAAAGATTCTTGAGGTAATCACACCCACATTTGTGCAATGGAAGGACAAGCCCAAATCAAATGCCCTAGAAGCCCAATACACTCCAAACAAGGCAAGAAGAAAACTGCATCAGAACACACACCTCCAACTTGCTCACCTCCAGGGAAAATAAAATCTCCAAGCAGCCGGCAGGGGCAAAAATGCTTTCCCTACAGAGGAATGAAGATAAAAGTGGCAGCGTATTTCTCCCTGAAAACAACGGTGGCAAGGGGATAATGGGGTGTCTTAGTGAGGGTTCTACTGCTATGAACAGAAACCATGGCCAAGGCAACTCTTACAAGGACAACATTTAATTGGGGCTGGCTTACAGGTTCAGAGGTTCAGTCCATTATCATCAAGGTGGGAGCATGGCAGCATCCAGGCAGGCATGGTTCAGGAGCTGAGAATTCTACATCTTATTCTGAAGGCAGCTAGCAGAATACTGACTTCCAGGCAGCTAAGATGAGGATCTTAAAGCCTACACACACAGTGACACACCTACTCCAACAGGGCCACACCCACTCCACAACAAGGCCATGCCTCCAAATAGTGCCACTCCCTGGGCCAAACATATTCAAACCACTACAGGGGGCAACAAAGAGTAGACCAGCAATCCTGAACACAACACACTGTGGGATAACAACCTTGAAGGGTCTTCGGACACATGAGGCCAACAAGCCTGACACCCAAGCTGATCTATACTATAAACTGACCATTCATCAATCTACCCACCCCTCCACTTATCCATTTTGCATTTCTGAGAATGGAAATGAGGATGGACCCCAGAGCCTTGTGCATAACAGTAAGCACCTTACTGCCAAGCCCCTCTCCAGGCTCACAGGAGGATTCTGGGTGCTCCACCACCTAGCTATACCTCTAGCCTCTTATAGATGATTTCTAAAAAGCTGTCAACCCCACCCAGCTCTGCTATGAAATCAAAATCTGGAGACATTGTAAAGAAAAGGCATAAACTACAAAACAAGGACCCTAGGGTATGGCTAAAACCCAGGTCTCATTGTGTAGTGCAAACCCTACCTTACAACTGTGTGTGAGTCACTTGTGTAGTTACCTTTGCACATGTATGCTCATGCATGTGAAGGCCAGAGGTCAACCATGGGTGTTATTCCAAGTGCAGTCTGCCTTGAATTTTATTTTTTGAGACAGTCTCTCCCTGGCCTGGTGTCCAGGCTGGTCGGGCTGGTATGAGCCTCAGGAATCCTCCAATCTCTTTCTCCCTAGCACAGGGATTAGAAGCCTGAACCTCAATATGTGGTTTTTAAAAATGTATGTTTTGGGGGATCAAACTCAGGTCTTCATGCTTGCAAGGCAAGCGTTTTACAGACTGAGCCATCTCCCCAGCCCCTCCCCCTCCACATCAGTCACATTGTATAGCTGTAAAAATATTGAAAGATGCTTTATTTTCCTCGCAGTTTCTCAGTCAATCATGGCATGAAGCCTTCACTTTAGGTGAGAAGCAGAGGAGGATCCTGGGGTCAACCACGACATAGGCCACACAGCACTAAAGGACACACAAGGATCTGTTTCCTCTAGCAAGGCCCTACCTCTTAAAGTCTTCACACTCCTCCATGTAGAGTAACCTGCTGGGACCAAGCATCTGCCTCTTTGAGCGTGCCCATTCCAATGACCCACTCAGGATTCTCCAAGAATATAAGGCTGCTTGGCACTGGAGACTCATGGTGACTCAACTATTACCCATGAAAAAGAAAGCATACATTTATCTCAAAGCAAATATACACAGTGCACAAGTAACATATTTCATGTGTGTGTGTGTTTGCTCAGGTGTATTGTGCGTGTGTTGAGGCCAGAGGACAACCTTAGCTGCCATTCCTCGGGAGTCATCCATTTTCATCACTGAGATAGGATCTCTCATAGGCCTGGAACATGGCCGCCCAGAAAGCTCCAAGACCTACTGCTGTCTGCATCCTCAGTGCTGGGGTGACAAGTATGAGCCACTATGCCTGGCTTCTTATGTAGGTTGTGGGTCTCACAGGAGAGAGAAGATGGAGACGCCTGCACACCACCTCTGTGCAGGCGGCATCCTAGGGTGTTCTACACGAATAACAAACAGAAATGAAAAGTGTAAGCCAATACTTTTTATAACAACACTGAAACATGAATCACCTAGGGAAAGATTGAGAGAAGATTGAGACAGCTGCAGGATGGAGATGAGAAGACAGGCTCAGAGGAAGACCTCTTTGGCTGGGAGCTGCGTTGCTAAGATGCAGCATCCCCAGACAATCTGCACAGTTGGTGCATGCCCAGTCAACACCCGAGCTGCCTTCCCACTTCGTAGAACGTGAACGGCTGAGCCTACAGTTTGGAAGGAGATCTACAAACCCTGAGATTCCCACATGGTCTGAAAAAGAGCAAAACTGAAGCAAAAAAATATAAAAAAGAAAATTTGAATTGCTGGGCAAGGATGAAGTGGTAACAGGCACAATGGAGGGATGGTGGCGGCTCACCCAGAGGCTGACTCAGGTTCATGGCCAAGGTACAAAGGTAACTCAGTGTTTTCTAAGCAATGTCTCTATGTACACCTCCCCACACATTTTTCTCAGACAGAGTCTCATGAAGTCTAGGTTGGCCTTAAACTGTAGCAAAGGAAGGCCTTGATTTTCATGTCTACTCTGGAGCACTGGGATTGCAGGGCATGCAACAGCATACCACCAGGTCTATGTGGTATTAGGACAGAACCCAGAGCTTTGTGCATGCTAGGCAAAAATACTTTATGGTCTGAGCCATATCCCCAGCCCTCCATAGATGCATGAGAGAACTTCAAAACATGTCTAGTATCAGATCCGAAAGTCAACTCCAATGGAGCAGACCTGTGAAATGTACACAATAGAACTCCTAAAAGAAAAGCACTGAGAGAAATCCTCCTTAGATCTGACACCAGATGCACACTCCACAAACACAGGACTGATGAACTATCCAAAGTTAGAACTTCTGCTTTTCCTAAATGCTTTCAGAGAATGAAAAAACAAATGTTGAAGGGACTCTGGGCAGCTCAAGTGTGTAGTGAGCATGGCTCTGGCAGGCCTTGCTCTTCTCTCCCATGCCCTCTGCCCTGCTAAAAATGGTTAGATTACACTCCTGAAGCTAGTCACCAAGGTCTATTCCCTCATTTGGCCACTTCCTCCTTCTGAGGCTGACTACCAAGGCCTAGCAATCAAAGAACTGAAGTCTAGCAATCAAAAGCCCCCTTTAATTCACTTAATTAATAAGCCCAACTACACCTCATCCTAATACAGATTTTTCTCTTGTAGCATTTGCTTATGGACCTCGTCTGTCTTGTCTCTACCCAGATGCAGTTCTTTGTCCTCCAGGACAAACACCCCTCCTTAGTCTGCCTTGCTCCCTTCCCCTTCTCCCTCATCTTCTCTCTCCTGTCTTTGTCTCTCATTCCCTGTCCTCAGTCCCTCTGGGGTAAATCGATCTCCTTTGTGCTGAGAACTTGGTCTTGGAGGCCCTAGGCTGATACTGTTCCTAAAAGCATAGCCTAGGAGGACATAGCATGGTTTATGGCTGACAAACATTGGGTGTCCAGCTATATAAAGATTCCTGAACTCTAGTAAGAAGGAAATACATAACCTAGTTTTAAAAAAATGAGCCAACAGGCTGGAAAGATGGGTAAGAAGTTGCCATGCAGCCTGAAGACCTGAGTTTGATACTTGGAACCCACAGAAAAGTGGAAGGAGAGAACTTACTCCACAGAGATGTCCTCTGCTTGCCATACAGGTACCCTGGCACAGTACTTCCTGAAGCAGGGAGGAGTACTGTGGAGGATCAGGAGAGAGGGAACTTTGGAAGGCAAGTGGTATACACTCAGAAGTCAGCAGTTGAGGGTGAATGTCTATAATCCTTGTGCAGAGCTAGGGGTGCTGCAGGGCAGATAGGCACATCCCCAGAACTTATGGCCAACCTGGAGCTGAGCTGTGAGCTCTGGTTCAGTCAGAGACCCTGTCTTAGAAAATAGGTAGCAAGGACTAGCCACAAAGCCTGACATGCCCAAGATCAGGGGTTCAAGTCTCAGAATCACCAAGACAAAACAAAAACCGTGGGGCTGGAGCTGCGAAGGTGTCTCAGTGAGTGAGATGCTGCCACGGGAGTCTGACAATCTGAATTCAATCCCTGGAACCCACGCAGGCAGGCAGGAGAAAACCCTCTGCACGAAGTTGTCCTCTGACTTCCACACGTGCACTGCGCCATGCAGCCCCTGCCCCAACCGCATACACGCAGTAATAATAAACAAATGCATACTAAAAAAGTGTGGAGAGGAATAGAAGAGTACTCCTAGCATTTCCCTCTGAGAGAGCAATGATGGAAGACACTGGACTGTGGAGAGGAATAGAAGAGTACTCCTAGCATTTCCCTCTGAGAGAGCAATGGTGGAAGACACTGGACTGTGGAGAGGAATAGAAGAGTACTCCTAGCATTTCCCTCTGAGAGAGCAATGGTGGAAGACACTGGACTCAACACCTGTTCCCCTGGCCCCCCTCACTCGTCTGCCTGTGCTGAGATGGAACCTCAAGCTTTGTGCCTGTAGACAAATACTTACTCTCCAGCTCAGTGGATCCCCAGCCATGGGAAACGTGTCTTAATAAAGTGGTTTAACAGTAAAGGCCTGGCTGCCAACTGTCCACACTGGAAGGGAAGGCCCCCTGTGGGTCTGGGGACTTAGAGTGTGTACCTCAGGGCTCACAGCCCAGCCCACCACCTGATTTCTGTTACCATGAAGCTAAACACAGGCTGAAGAGGGAACTCTATACTATGAAAATATTTTCTAAGAGAAAAGCTTTATCTCTGGCCATGGCTGGCTTTCTTCCTGTCATTTGGTACGTGTGACATTCCACTCAAAGCCAGCATACTGGGTCACACATGGTCAGCCTGCTCTGTGATGGGAACCTAGGTGCTGACAGTGTGCTCTGTCCCACATCCCACACTCCGCCATGGGAGGGCTTCTGTATTCAAGCTGTGAGGGTGAGGTCTGGGGTACCACACTCGGCTTGAATGGAACAGGGCTGAGGCCCATCCTGTCCCCAGGGATGGGTAGGAATGAAGAAGGCCAGGTGAACACAGAGTGACTCTGGGGACCAGGCCTTGACTGTGTGTTGACAAAGTCGCCAGGATCAAGGTTTAGGCTTCTCTGATCTGTGATGGCCTCTCAGGACCAGTGCTTAGTTGGGGGTTGTGCTCTGGCATGCCTTGATGAAGGCAGCTGCCCTTCCTCTGTGGCAGGTGTGGCTCAGGGCTCCTGGTGGGCCCAGGAACATAGATGACAGCCGGGCAACCATCTGCTCTTGAAGCTGCGGGTGCAGGCTGTTGCTGCAGCTGATGCTAAAAGGCAGATTTGTTGGTTCTGGGTTAAAAATATCCTGTGAATGACACGACTTTCAGAGGTAAATCTCTGAAGACTTGGAGGGGCGAGGTCGAGCTCTCCTCACTGTGTGTCTCACTCGCCTGAAGTCTGACACGTGGCAGAGTGGGCCCCAGTGGGCCAGGCCACTCGCTTCTCAGAAAATGGCCTGGAAGTTCCTCACACACGTCCTGCTGTTGCCTGGCCCAGGACTTGGCTGTTCTGTCCTACTTCCGACTCATCCAGAGCCTCAGCTGGGAGTTCTCAAGCAGATGGACTAAGAAGGCAGCTGCCTGGCCTTCCTGACAGCTGTGGGCACCTTGAGATGAAGGCAGAAAAGTCTCTGTCACTCATAATACTGAATCCACTCCTGTACAGATCCTTCTGGGGTAGTTGCACCAAGAACTGATGGATTTCCATCTAGTTCCCACTACATAGGCTGGTGGCATCTAGCAGGGTATCCAGTCAATAACTATTTTCAGAGATGTGCTGCCCAGGGCAACCTCCTCCCAAGGAGGAATCCAGAATAGTGAGGCTGCTCAAAAGGTCTAAGGTTCAAAGGTGCCTATGCTGCCAGAAACCACTGCCCCGCTGCCTCAACACAGGCAGGCCTGCTGGAGGCTCTGGTAGAAGCCAACTTCCTCAACCACCTACAGTAGAGACTAGCTGGAGGGAGGAGCCTGCTCGTAGGAATGTCCCCAGTACCTCAAAAGGTAGTACTCATCTTGGGCACAGATATGTCAGGTGACTCAGCCCTCTTGTGAGTCACAGGTGCTGAGGATGTCCCAGGGACCCTGGCCACCCTAGCATGTCTGCCCATCTGTGTGTGCACTGCTCAGTTGGCATCAACTGCAAGCTGCCTTGCTTTTCATCTTTCACTGGCCCTGAAAGTCAATCATGAAAGAGAATTTTCTTTCTTGTATTTTAATTAGACTCAGTAACATCACCAAGCTGTGAGCTTACGGCTTTGTAGATCTTGTGTTGCTGACAGTAATTACTCACTGAGGCTTTCCAGCTCCGGTTCAACTCAGCAACTGCCCTGCCAGTAATTAAGAGAGATGAGGCACCAGACTCTGGGATTCACATGCAGCCCTTCCCACCTGGGCTCCTGGTTTCCTCTAGCTGAAGCCCTGTGTGGGCAAGCTTCCGGGTTACAGCCCTCAGGGGCGGCTCTGCTCTCTAGTCAGGATCTGCATGGCTGTCTTGCAATAACAGCTGGAAAAAAGACCCCATGGTACTAGTGGGTGCTGTTCCTTGCCAGCTCTAGCTTAATCTATCTCTCGGTGAGCACCTTCAGGAAAGATTGAGAAGGAATGTGTGTCCTCCGTGCCAGAGAGATCCATCAAAGTATCCTCCTTAGGTCATTCCCAATAGATCTCCACCACACGTGCCCTCAAGGGGTGGCAACACATCCTGCCTCAGACCCTCCCTTCTCCCTTTGTTCATAGGCTCCTTGAAAGTGCAGGGCATATCCAGGATCCTCTGGGCCATGCCATAAAAATGGGCAGAGTCCATGGGTCAAATGCTATGTGCAGGTTACTTGTCCATGACCATTTCCCATGGCTTAGTTTGCAGACCAACTAATTGCTAGTTGCTCTCAACTGAGTGAGAGCTAGCTAGTTGAAAGCCCCAATGCCAAGGGAAAGCTCATGTGAGCCAAGACTATGAGAGGCTCGAGGGAGAAGCGCAATCCCTAGTCAGGCTGAGTTACATGGAGACGGTAGATGATAAATGGCTACTGGACTGCTTAGGGAAGCAGGGTCCATGAAGAGGAGTGCCACTCCCTGCCCTGGCTGTTTTATTACAAGCACACGAGTCTCTGATGGTAGAGTTTCTATGTGGAGGAGGGTCTGGTAGCATCAGCTGCCCATGCTGCTAGCTGCCTCCATTTTGGGGCTGAGATTCTTTGACTGTGGATATACATTGTTGCTGCTACAACACTCCCTTCTCAGGAACACTCAATTGAAACCGGCCCAGGGGACTGTGGCAGGAACCTCAGAGGGGGTCAGGGCCTACAGGGCCACAGGGCAGCTCCAGGACTGTGAGTGGGCAGGCTCTATCAGCTGGCCCACGTCTGACTGTGCCAGGGCTTCCTTAAATACAATTGGTTAGTCACAGTTTAGTGTTCTTTATTGTAAGCTATTTTGAGAGGCAATTAAAACATCCTACTGCCAAAGTGCATGTCTCCTACAGGGAGTCCTAATATGAAGGAGTCAAAAACAAAGATTGGGGAGGAGACCCGGGCTCCAGGCTCATTTTTGAAATGGCAGGCTTTGTCCTGGTCCAGTCTTCTTGGAGAGTGCCAGCAAGACTATGCTGGGATGAGGCCAAGCCTCGCAGAGCAGGAAAGCTAAGTCATTTTCTACCCAGAGGCCATGGCCTCATGACACTGATATGCCCGCTCCCTCCTGCTGAGTTCAGCACAGTTGAAGCCTTTTGCCAGGGCCATTCAGTGAGTATCAGTAAGAGAGAGGGAACACAGAGGAGGTTCGGTTTGTTTGCAAGAGGACTGAGCCCACAAAGTCAACGGGAGTGGTGTGAGTGAGGGTGGCCAGGAGGGCATGCTGGACTGGTCACAGCCATTTATGTCTTTGTTGGGATTAAAAGGCGATTTTTAAAAGTAGCCAGCAATTTTAGAGGTGTCTCATCCAGTGTCGCCGAGTCTCCTACAGGGCTAACCCAGCTTGACACGCATCTAGGCATGCTCCCAGGAAACACAGCTTTTCCACTACCTTTTGACATATGTGAGCAATGGGAGAGGCTTGTGGTTGACGGAGCACAGTGGCTTGTGACTTTGTGCTTTACAGGGTAGACAGTAGCTGCCAGGCAGCCAGGAGGATCTCAGATGGGAGGCTACCCACAGGACTCTTGGTGGTCATCCACAGCAGATCCTGATGAGTGGGACTCAGCATCAAAGACCTCTATTGTAGCCAGGAAGCTCCCACACAGCCCTCCTCCCTGAGGCTACCAAATGGCCTTTCCTTGAGGGTCAGCATTGGGGGTACCAGAGTTAAACCTCCTTTGAGGGACTTCCTCAGTCTGCATGGAGGGCTTAGCTCATAGGCCATACAGAGGATGCCCATGATGAGCTCCACCAACTGTCTCAGAGCTTCCTCAGGGAGGTCAGGAACAGAGGCTCAAGTGTGGGGAGCGAACACCTCTCTAGGGTCTTGTCAGGACTGTGGAAGACAATGTATGGCTGGTGAGTAGGCAAAGTGCCATGGTCATTTTACCTACCATCCCTATAAGGTAGGGCAGGCCGCAGGGCACAACAACGACTTACAATAGGCACAGGGTCTACGAGCCCCTGAAGTTGACCAGCAGGAAGGGGGCTCTGCTTCCCTCCAGGGTCAGGCTCCACTCTCAGCCTCTTGCAGCTTTGCTGACTTGAGACAGGGCCCTAACACAAAGGGAGCCCTGATCAGTCACATGCGAAGCACAGAATTACAGTGCAGAAGAGGCCACTGTCTGACCTTGGCCAGCTTCAGGGACTCTGCCACCCGCGCCTCAGCTGGCTCAGAACTCAGCACGTGTGCTCATCTGGTGAATGGTGAGCCCAGCACTCATCCATCTCCACTCCTCCACTCACCACAAGAACCAGCGCATTCCAGGCCAATCACTTGCCCAGCAGGCTTCATACTCCCAGGGTCTAGTCAGCCCTGGGAGCTCTGGACTGCACTGGTAGCAACCAGGGCCACCTCTCACTTCAGTAATGCAGAGCTTCGGGGGAGATCAGAAGGTCGCAAACCACTACCAGGCTGGATGACACGGATGCCACTTCAGGAGCACCATCACTCCCACAATTCTACAACTGATACACTATGTGCACTGAAGGGGTGCTCCACACCTACAGGGTGATGTGGGATGGGGTGTCTAAGCGTGAAGGAGATGAAGGAAGAAGGAAGTGACCATCTGAATCCAAAAGGTCTTTGGAACCAGGTGCCTTAACTCTCACCAGCATGAATGCAGCTGGGGGCAAAGATGGCTGAGCTCAGATAGCTCAGGGCTTGGGAGGATGCTTGGGAGGTGGGACCTGCAGTCTGAGGCTGTCTCAGCCCCTCGGACCCCAGGGGTAGAAGTGTCTTGTTCTCTACAGAAAAGGATGTGGGAAGGTGGGGGTGGTCAACACCCTTGGTCAGCATGAGGAAAGTGTTATCTGCTTTTGGAGCCGGGCCTGGGGCTCGAGTGGTGCTGGGATTGTCTCTGTCCCTGTCTTGCGGCGGGAGGGTCTGTGTGCTGCTGTTGCTGCTGCAGTTTCATTGATGGTGTTCATTTAAAAAAGAAATCGCAAAACATGCTCTGCAGTCAATTTGCTCCTTGGCCCCAAGAATAGAATACAAATCATTTCACATCCGGCAGGTACCATCCTGTGATTTGCTTTAGGAAATGATTTTTGAGTGGACTCTGATGTTGTCATCTATCTCAGGAAAGGGAAATCACCCTCCCTACTTGTCCAGCGTGTTGAAGACCATGTCTCTTTTCCAACTGAGTTTGTCCTTTTCCACTTATCAAGCTCTGTTTTTCTTCTTGGATACACCTAAGAAGTGTGGATGGGCAGGGGCTGAGTGACATACACAGTGGCAGGTGAGGCACTGGCTGCCCACTTGGCATACAGCCATCATGTGACATTGGAGGATGCCCTTAGGAAGCAATACACATCCAACCAGACAGAGCCCCCTGGTCCCATAACTCAGTTGCACGGAGTGGTGGCTGCAGACAGAGCTCCATGGAAGGATGTTTGGGATATCCTGACATCTGCCAGAACCTGCAGCTATGGTCCTCTGGGCAGGTCACCTGACCCTTCAGACATCAATTTCCATGCCTGGGAAGTGAGGGCCAGGTGGAATAAGATGTAGTTCTCTGGATCATGGAATGTTTAAGTGAATAAATAAGCAGACTGACTAGGTGGGTGTGGTACACAAACAGGCAGGCTGTCCTAACTGTAAGGACTGACTCCCTGGGTGTAATACCATACAAGCATGGAGAGGGGGTCATACTCAGCAAAATGGTGATGTTTCCTGCTACTGGGAGTGATGGCATTGATGATACCCATCCTAGCTTTGAGATAGAGTCTCCAAGTGTAGCCTTAGCTGGCGTGGAACTCACTAGTGTCAAGCTATGAAAAGAGCTGCCTGCCTCTGCCTCTGAGCACTGGAATTAAAGGCAGGTTGCCACCATACTTGCCCTTGTTCTTTTTTTTTTTTTTAATTTCAATTTTTAAGTGTGTGTGTGTATGTGTTCTGAGTGAGCTAAGATCATATATATCACCATATGGATATGTGGATGTGAGTGTAGGTGGCTATGGGGTCCAGAAGAGGAGGTTGGATCCCCTGGAGCTGAAGACAGGGGAGGTTGTGAGCCACTTGATGTGATGCTGGGAACGACACTTATGTTCTCCCTAAGAACAGCAAGTGCTCTTAATTCCTGAGCCATCTCTCTAGCCCCTGTTATTTTGTTTCGGTGTGTGCACAGGGATGCGCATGCCTGTGAGTGTGTGGAGGCCAGAGGCCAGGGTTGGAGGTCTTCCTCTGTTGCTCGCTCTCTTCTGTGAGACATGGTCTCTCACTGAACCTGCGGCTCATTGATTTGGCTAGCCAGTGAACCCCAGGGACTTTTCTGTCTCCGCCTCCCTGCATTAGGTCTGTAAATACCACTGCCATGCCAGTTTTTTAGTGTGGATTTGGGGGTTTGAACTCAGATCCTCATGCTTTCCATTCCCCCAAGCCCCACAAACTTGTTTTTTTTTTTTTTTTTTTTTTTTTTTTTTTTTTTTT
>NW_022196905.1:134294143-134449504 GCF_008632895.1 Mastomys coucha
CCTCTTCCCTTCCAGCTTGTACATGTGCACACATACACAAATGTCTTCTGACACATGAAGTAATGTGTCATCAATAACAAAGCACATTCTAGAAAATGCATGGCCAGGTACCATCAATCCCAGTGTGAACATCCTACAGAGAACTTTCAGCCACATAACCAGGCCATGTAACCTTGAGGGTCTATGTAACACGTGGTCTGTCATTGACGTTGCAATGTGACACGTCCCTTCTCTCTTAGCAACAGAGATGAAGCATGGCTCTGCGCAAAATTATTCACTTTATCTGTAGCAAGAAGGTCTACATCAGACAATGCCACATTTGTTCACCCACCCCCACAGACACTGCCCTCTACTGCAAATATGTATTACTTTATTTATTATTTAGTTTGTGGTTTTCTAAGATAGGATCTCACTATGTAGCCCAGGTTGGCCTGAAACTCACTATGTAGCCCAGGCTGGTCTTACACTCATACAGATCTGCTTGGCCCCACCTCCTGAGTGCTGGGTATATGCTGCTACACCCTGTTACATTCCCTTATTTTTGAGTGTGTCTCTGCATGTGTGTGCTTGAGAATGTACTGGTGTGGCATACAAGTTTGGAAGCCAGAGGTCAATCTTGAGTCTTGTTCCTCATGTGCTCTCCATCTTGTTTTGTGAGACAGGGTCTTTCATTGGGACTTGGAGCTCACTGGACAGGCTTGATTGTTTGGTCAAAGGTTCTTCCCATCTTTGCTTCTCCTTTGCTGAGATTACTAGCATATACTGCCATATCCAGCACTCAGGAGGTGGGGCCAAGCAGATCTCTATGAGTGTAAAGCTAGCCTGGGCTACACAGTGAGTTTCAGGCCAACCTGAACCTGGGTGCTGTGGATTGGACTTAGCTCTTATAAGTACTTTACTCATAGTCACCTCCACAGCTGGTCAGCTTTGGAGTTAGTCTATCACCATATAGCCAAGGCTGGCCCAGAGCCCAAAGTCCTCCTGCCTCAGCTGGGAGGACTGGCTTGTGTTCCATGCCTGCCTCAATTTTTTCCTCTTTAGGGTCACAGTTTTGAATACCCAAGAGTCCATGTGCCTCACCAGTGCTGGACTAGCCCAGCACTTGGCTTGATGGGTAGTGGGTAGAGGGTGCAGGCTCAAGCTATGAGGGTGAACTCCAAGACATCTATCTTGTGGTTGGCTGGCTGGACACATGCCTTCCTTGGTTGGCTGGCTGGACACATGCCTTCCTTGGTTGGCTGGCTGGACACATGCCTTCCTTGGCTCAGGCTGTGTGGGTCAGGGGCTGTTCTTAACTACAGCATCTTGTGCAGGACCACTAGGTGATGGCATACCCAGGGGGAAGCAGAACTAGATAATCAGGTCCTTAGGACATTAGTAAGGAAGATAAACCTGAGGATATGTGCTGTGGAGACATCAGGCAGCCATGATGGTGTACCCAAGAATGGGGTGAGCCTCCCCCTACCTGTTACACCAGGCCATTCCCCTCAATACTACTAGCACTTGGCCACAGGTGGAGAGACAGCCATACAGGAGAAGTTATTTAATAAAACAAGGGCCCACGTGGGTGCTGCTGCCTTCCAAGATGAATGAGCTGCTGGACACAGCCACCTCTCCTCCAAGGAAGAGGCAGTCTCATTTGATTAGGAAAATATTGGTTATAATTTTCTAGTGGAGTGCATGACCTTCAGGGAGAGGGTAAGCTAATTTCCAGAACAATGCTGCAGACATCTCTCTCTCTTGGCCTTTGCTGATCTGAGAAGTGCAGAGACACAGCAGTGCCCACCTCTGCCAAGCACTGGGCTAAGTAGCTGGGCAGGTTCCTTTCCTGAGGATAGGTTGGGTCATCACAGGCTGCTCCTGGATGTTTTGGAAGTCCCTTGGGATGAGCCTATGCTACAGGGCAGCAGCAGCAGGAAGTTCTACTTCCTGAGGGTTCCTGGGAGCTGCTCATTATTAGCCCTCTTTATTCCTGTTTCTGGGGACACAGATAACCACATCCAAAACATCTGTGTATTGAAAAATGCCCAAAACCCAGTGCTAGTTGCCTGCCTGGTGCAGGTGTTCTGTACTGGGGATGGTGCCCATGCCAGGGTACCCAGGGAGGGGCACAGGCCTTGCCTGTCCTAGAGGAGGTGTCTAGGGTCAGGTGAATATTCTGGCAACCTATTATGATCTGCCTGGCTGTAGCAGGGCCTATGGTGGCTGCTAGAAATTCCCTTTCCTGGACTACCTCAAGTTCCTGCAGGGTTCCTATCCTGGGCTGGGAAAGGTGATGTCGGTTTGAGGCCAGGTCCAGGGGCTCCAGTGGACGAGGAAGCCTTGGGGTGACTCAGAAGCAGAAGACCATCCTTGCACTGCCCACCTGACAGTCAGCCATATGCTGTCCCTGCTCACAGCATGAAGCTAAGCTGGTCCCTGAGAGCGCTCCACAAGTTCTGGGCTGAGGCCTTCACAGGCACACTGATCCACTTGTTCTTGTGACTGTGGAGTAAGCATGTGGAGGCTTATCCCAAACCCACCCATAATGTATGGACACTCGGGGGACCCATCTTCACAAGCATAAAACCACAGATGCATCTAGCACCAAGGTCCTCATGTCCAGTTTGCCCTCTGGTGGGGTGATCTTGGTTATAGGCAGCTGGGATTGAGTTCTGTGGGTAGATATATCCCAGTTCCCATCCACCTTGCAGAGATGACAGATGAACAGGGACTGAAACCCACAGAGGAGACTAGAGGGGACACCAGAATCTCAGCCTTTGTGGCCTGACCAGCAGCCAATAGGGTAGAGGGACAAGCTGATCACACACTAAGTACAGAACTAGCTGGAGGAGGGACAGACAGACACAGGGCTTGGTGCCTTGTGGGGAAGGTGTGGACAAGGGCAAGCAGTTCGCTGTGACCCTGAGCACCCTGTCCAATCACTACAAGCTCCTAGAAAGAGCTGGCTCAATGGCTGATGGCCATTGCCTTGCCAAGCAGCCAGCACAAGACAACCCTGACCAGAGCTCCAGGTCTTTTAGAGTTTGAATGAAAATGAAGGTGGGGAAGAGGATGAGTCTGCCAGTCACACGTGACCACAGAGAAGGGAAGAGAACTAGTCAGTGAGCAGACACACACAAGAACGAAAAGGTATGCTAGATGGCTCCCCAATACACTAGATGGTATCTCACTATGCTAAATGGCACTTCAATATGTTGGAAAGCACACCAGTAATCTGGATGGAATTATGGTACACTGGGCAAACCCTGGTATGATGGATGGAACCCCAGGAAACTAGACAAATCGCAGTATATTAGATAGAAGACCTGTATGCTAGATGAAACCCCAGGTTGCTGGAAATAACCCCAGTACGATGGGGACAGAATTCTGGTATACTGGGAAGAATCGTGATATGTTGGGTGGAACCCCTTTATGCTGGACAGAACCTGGTATGTTAGACAGAATCACAGTATATTAGATGGAACCCTAACATGCTGGGTGGGATCCTGGTATACTGGACATGGGTTCAGAACCCTGGTATACTAAATGGAATCCTGGTATGCTGGATGGGATCCTGGTATGTTAGATAGAACCCTGCTATATTGGGTAGAATTCCTCTACAGTAGATGGAACACTGGGATGCTGGATGGAACTAGTTATGTGTGATGGCACCTTTGTCCGAGCCACCCTTCTGCTATGGCATGATGGCCCACTCTGTAGTCTGCCTCTCTCGGGGAGAGTCATCCTCTATGACTGAGAGTAAAGTGGAGAACTGAATGCCACAGGCTCCTAAATGCAGAATGTGAGTGCTGGCAGGTGTGGCCAGGGAAAGGGACAGGAGTTGGGGCATGAACACAAGATCAGAGGCTACTGACAGAGAGCAGGGGTGGGTACCATAGTCTCCACTGATCATACAGAAGTGACCTAAGAAGGCTGAGGTTCGGGGTTGGACCCTAGTGCGTGTCCATAGGTTCCCACAATGTCCTAGCCATGAGCTGGGCCCAAGTGAGGGGCAAAAGTGTGCTGTTCAGACCCACATGTGGGCAGTAGGGAAGGTGGTGGTGTCTGCTGTGCCATCTATGTGTGCCGGGGACCAAGGTAAGGCCTCTGTTGGTGCCCCTTGAGTGGCTTTCTCAGGAGTGTGGCAGTTCATTGGGTCCCCTGCTGGATAGTCAGACCAACCTCACTAAACCAGTACCAAATGTTCACTCTGAGGCCACTTGAAGCTGAGACCCAGAGAGTTCCCACTCCATGGGCAGACACAAAACAGAAAGAGCAGGTCTCCAAGCTCAGCCCAGCCCAGAGTTAACATTTGAGGGAGGTCTGGGTGACAGTACGTGATTTAAAAGTTAATTAAAGTGAGTGGTATGGAGTGTAACAGCCTCGGGTGTTTATTTCCAAAGGGCGTTTGGAAGGAAAAGGGGGAAAATCTAATAAAAAGCTTTGTGAGGTATTGCATTAGCAGGTAAGCAGGCCGCTGAATCACCAGGCGTCTGAAGCAGCCTAATGACTGCTGCTGGTGCTTCTGGCCCTTCACCAGGGAGTGGAGAGAACAGGCACCTTTAGTTTCTGGAGCAGACAGACATGTGAGAGAAGTGGGAGTGGGAACTGAGGTCTGAGACATGGGCTTAGCCTGCAGGGAGGGCAGCTCCCTCCTACACCGTAAGTCAGTCCTTCTTTCCTTCCCTCCACACACACCCTGAGTACTAACGATGGGCCCGCCATGAGTAGGAAAGCTACCCATGGTCAGAAAGTCCCTCAGCGGGCGGAGGATGGCCAGTCCACAGCACTGGAGATCATGGAGAGGGACCTAGAAGTACTCTGAGGAAGAAGTCCCTGGGCCAAGGCACTAAGGACATGCCAGGGAGACTGGCAGTTGGGGGGATTCCAGCTTTGTCCACATTGCCACTTTTTGTGCAAGGGTGACAGGCCTGACCTGATGGGAGCCTACCACAGTAGGCATGACAACTGTCAGGTGGCCTGGTGAGAAGGCACCGTGAGTGACAGACACAGGGCTTCCTGAGAACTGCAGTTACAGAGGCTGGCTGGCTTCTCCTACAAGAGACGGAGCACAGAGTAGCTGCACTTACTCAGCAGATTCTCGTGGGTCCTGGTGGGATGGAGGGGGAGGGTGACAAAGCAGAGACTATGCCCACAGCACAGACTATGTCCCTGGCCCTCTTCTATCATACCTCTGAGTCACATCTGTGGTCTGACCCTGTCCTGAGAGTAAAACACCCTGAGAGACATGGGCCACCCTTCTTCTGCCCACCCCTGTTGTCAAGTCCTCCTGTGCCCATAAGGAGGCTGTGTTGTTTCAGGTCTACTTACCATGTGGTTTTTTTCTTCATCTCTTACTCAGGCTCAGGAGAGAAGTGGCCAGACGAATTAGGCTATGAGCAAGTGGCTGAGGGGCCACCTGGGATCCTCTCCCTGTGACTTTGCCCCAAGTACCAAGCAGCTAAGGACAGGGGCTCCCTCATTACCTCAGCCACCAGAAAGTTCTGCCAGGAGTTAGACAGCAAAGCAACTCTACCTCTTAGCCGTTTATCTATCAGGTAGGTGGGTGGCGCTCCCTGACTGTCGTATGATGTGCTGAGGCATCTCAGTATGAAGAACAATTATAAGCTTTGTCATGGTGCTGTAAAAACATCCCCTTCATCTTCTGGGCAGAAGCTGCATCTATCCACCAGCACAAAGGCTGTGTCCTGCCTTGCCCTCCAAGCTCCTGGGTACCTCTGAGCACTTTTAAAAGACAAGGCAATGGTTGTACACAGCTGACCCATGGCAGTCACTAAAGCACAGAGCCCGAGACTTCTAGAATCCTGACTGCCCAGGCTCCCACTGGTAGACCTTGCTTGTTGTGGCTTCTGTCATGATGGAGGCCTGCTTAGTTCCTTCAGCCCAGGTGACACAAAGATGATAGAAACCTTCATAATTCTTGGCTATAAATACCAAGATTGAGGCCCCAACAGAGCAGTGTCTGCTGAAGAAGTTCCTTAGCTTAAGTCGTCCCACACTACATCACATGTCTCAGGGCTGAAGTCCCACCAAATGTCATCTACAGTGGAGACAGGCAAGTCTCAGACATGATCACCCCCAGCCTAATCCCCCACCAGAGTGAAGCCAAGCAGATTACACAATCCAAAATACAAGGGTGTGGCAGGCTGGAATGACACGGCCATCCCAGAAATGGAAAAGAAAAAACTGTCTTAGGTAGTTCCAAGCCAACAAGGCCAGCTCATTGGATCTGCAGCTAGAGAATCTCTTTGCTGAGGTTCTGTCTCCCATGTTGTCCTGGGGAAAGAACCATCTGATTCCAGAAGCTAGACTTGGTGGAGGACCCCTGTCTTCAGCAGCTGCTACCCTGGCCACATTCTAGCCCCATTCTAAGCAGGTAGAGAGGCTAGTACCTTCCTGCAGGGGTGCAGGGCACGCCCAGTTGGCTGGAGACAAGGGAGGAGCAGGCATCTAGTACACACAGCATCACCTGCTTATTCTCCCCTCCCACCCTCACCATCTGTTGGCTCATTTGTTAATTATTGAGCAGGTTATCCATCATCACAGTCTGTTGCCTGGCTGTTTATCAACCACCTTCTGCATTCACTGAGCTCCATGTGAGCAGCGATAAGCGTCATTAATAAAGAGGAGCTTGGGAGGAGCTGCCTGGTGGCTCCTGCCCAAGTCCAGAAAGTTTCCCCAACAACTGCTGTCAGAAGGGAGGGGAGCCCTAGCTCCGCCCATACACTATGCAGAAAAGCTTTAGGTACTTTCAGGTCAGTAGTATGAGGTGACTCTACCTGGTGGCAGATCCTGGTACCACCTGGAGGAAACTTAAGAGCCCCCCTACAGGTTTCTTGTGCATCAAAGGTAGGACATAAACTACTGTGGATGTCGGGGAGCACTTCTGTTTGTGACCACAGCCTTCCTGTGGATGCCCAACCTGGCACACAGCAGCTTTCAGGATGAGTGGGTGGAGCTATGTACGACAGTTAGAACTGTTTCCTTTTGGTCACCACAAGTGTCCTGAATGCCTGTAGGCCTTGTCATATCTCCCATCATCCCTGCCCACACACATACATTCTCCAAGGAGCACTTGCAGACAGTTCCTGAGTGGGGAAGGCCAGGGAGGAGGAAGAGGAGGAGGTAAGAGGCAGAAGCAGGGCCTGGGTGGAGCTAGGGTCTCCTTCCTTACAGTGACCACCAGGGTCATCATCTGAAGGCCAAGTGGAGAGGACCTGCACCTGCCTTTCCCTGAAACAGACATCAATGGCCATGTGTGGAAGTGGCTGCCTGCATCTCATATTTAGGACTAAAGCTGAGACACCTGGTAAAGTATCAGGTCCCTCAAGGTAGTAGCCTTGTTAGGGAGTCGTTCTCAATGGTGGGCACAAGGGATAGCATCCCTGTGCCCTACGTAGTGAGACCTCAAGCCCAGCTTGGCACAGGCACTCTCAGCCCTTGTTGGCTCTACTATCACAGGCTTGGGCTAACATGGGTTCCCACTCATGCGAGAAGCTGTTTATGTAAAGAAGCAGGACCAGTGGAGGATGGGAGGAGAAAGAGGAGGAGGGGGCAGGGTGAGTGGTAAGGGAGGAAGCAAAGGGGACAGGAGAAAGGATGCCCAGCTAATGGCCAGGGCTAAGGGCTTGCAGTTCAGCTCCCTCCTGCTCCGGGTGGGGATTGTTGGGTGCAGGAAGGCAGAGTAGGAATCCTGGTGCCTGGGGTCAGAAAGTGCCAGGGGCTGCCGGTGCATTGCTGGGTCCAGGCTATGGCCAGTGCTGGAACTGGCTGCCCTAGGGAACCCAGACTCTCCGCTCTGCATTCATTAATTATGACAGAATAAACAACACTGTTTTGAAAAATGCATGTTTCCGTGTGATTGCATTTTTTAATTGGTTGGTTTAACATTTGAAATTTAATTTAATTTCAACTTGCTTTTCCTCAGCATGGGGTCAGGTTGTGAGTGGGGAAATCATTACCGGAGTGCCATCAGTAACAGCGGAAAGGGGGTCCCAGAGCATCACAGGGTCCCCTGGGTAGCCTAGCTGCCTTGCTGTGGCCTGGGAATGGGGGTTTTGTGGTCCATTCCTGCAGGTACCTGTTCCCTGTATCCCAGGCTCCAGCTGCACCCAAGGCTAGCCCCAGCCCTCCTGGACCACACTGGCTCTGATGAGGGACGCTGGTCCATAGGTCTTTTCACTTTAGCTGAACACTTGCTTGTTTCTTGGGGAGTCACCTGCTCAGGCAGAGGAGCTCAAGGAGCTGGGGGTGTGGCTGAGGCTGTAAGGGAGACCAGGTGCCACCCACTCAAGATGACTCTGAGTTCTAACATTGTTGCTGCTGGACTTGAACACTCCATATGTTAGTGAAGACTAGGCTGAGGGCACAATGGGTACAAGTATTGGGACAATAAGGCCAGGTCTAAAAACCAGTCAGACAGGACAGGATGAGACAGGACAGGGTGAGCTTGGTGGTCCAAGGGTGTCTGCTTCTCAGAGCCTGCATTGAGCTTTTCTACCTAAGATGATGGAGACCCACCAAGGGAGCCTAGAGCCAGCCAGATTCCTGCTGAGGCTCATGGTATAGTCTCTACCAGACCCTTGGGTATAGGTGTGGGCAGGGTGAGAGGAGCAGCATCCGCAGGGAGCTCAGACAGAGACCCTTTCCGCGAGCAGCCAACAATGACACAGAGGGACACATCCACCAGGGAGAGCAGCCACTCTCCTCCTCTATGGCCCCCTTCCCAGGCTCTTTAATCTTGATAAGTGGCAGCCTCATGGACTACAGAGACCCCTGCCCTGCCCCAGGGTGGGAGGTACTGGGGTGGAGGCTGTGGAACTAAGAAGGCATTTAAAACTTGAAGCCCTCTGACCTGCTCCTTCCTATAGTACATCAAATCTCATGTGGACCCTCAGGGTATGAGGGGCACAGAGTGACAGGATGCCAGAGTTGAGGTGACTGTTAAAAGACTTGTAAGTGTCTGCATTGTCCACAGATGTCTGAAAAAAATGTCAGCACCATAATAGGAACAAAGGCTTGCCTTTCTCAGCGTCTGGCTGATGGCTGGGCCCTGGAAGTACCACGTGTTGCCTGCAGACCTTCCTTAGACACTGAGCTGGATGGACGATCCTATGTGCACCCCAGGCCCAGAGCACCTGCAGCAGCTGATCCACCCTCTGAGGCCCAGGGTACCGGGCAAGTCCTTTGTGCATCTATGAAATGAAACATATGTTCTGGCTTCCTGGAGCCACAGATTCCATTGAGAGAATTGAGAGCGAATTGAGGCGAATTGTAGAGAAGTCAGAAAGATACACCATCCACACACACGCCACACTGCCTGGGAGCCCATTGACCTGACATGCCAGAGCAAAAGGTGGGTATTCATGTGGCTTCCAGGCTCACTGTGCAGCCACCAGGAAGAAAGAGGCAGTGTGATACATGGCTGTAGAAAGTACCACTGTGAAGAACTGAACCAGATCTGTGGGCACAGCGGGCACTTGTACTTTTTAAAAGCACACACACGGGTATGTGTGTGAGACACGTACCCAGCAGAAGCAGAGCTGTCTTTGAAAAGATGTTTAGGAAATGGGGAATGGGTTGTCCGTGGAGCTAGAGATTTTCAAGGCACAGAACTTGGCATTCATTAATACGAGCAGACACATGTAATCCCAAACATCTAATTGAAATAAAGCAGAAACATAAACCACTCTTCAACAGGGCAGTTCCCGAGGACCCCCTACACAAGACAGCTTTGCCTGCAACAGTTAGCCCCAAGCCAGGGTTACAGAGGTGCACTAACTGCTGGAGCACAAGTACTAAAGTACTAAAGAAATGAGGCCAGATAACCCTGATCCCCCAGAGCAAGTGTACTTAGCTCCAGGTGGAGGGGTAGTCAAACACCAAGGCCTTGGGAACCAGAGCTGATAAGCAGTGGATACCACACATCCATAGCCAGGGTTCACTCCTGCCCACCGCACTGCCCACTCACTCTTGGTCTTCTGGCAGCCCCTAGAACTTGTTAGAATGTTCTCCCTGAGCTCTTCACAAATGGCTCCTTCTCACCCCACAGCATGTTCCATACTAGGGCACCACCCCCACAGATGTACATATCTCTGTGTTAATGTCATCAACTCAACGGCACCTCTAGGGAGGTACTCTGGGATTCTGTGCTCTTCCTGAAGGAATGTATACTTGAGAATAGAGGCATCTATGGGCCAAATGTCTGTTTCTGGGCTGGACCAAGCCCAAGGAGTCCATGCTAGCTCCATAGTAGAGATGGCTTTGCTCCCTGGGCCATGTCACTTGACCAAGAAATGGCTTCTCAGGTAACAGGTGTGGCTGAAGCCATGCATAGCACTAATGTGCTGCCATATCCTCTGCCCCTCCTTCATCCCAGGAGGATGCTGGTGTCACCAAGGGGAGCTGCAGGTGGATCTAAAACCTGTTGCCCAGGAAGATTGCCTGCAAGTAAGGTAAGCTGTGTCTTGCCCATAAGGGCTAAGCAGGACAAGAAGGGAGGCCAAGGACTACATACAGTATTGGCTTTGGAACCACAAGACCATGGGGAACCCAGTCTGTCTTCTGTGTGGCATGCTGTATGGTACAAATAGAATGCTGGGCCTGTTCCCAGATGTAGTCCCCTCCTGTAGATGCTGAACTGACCTCATCAGGAAAGGACCATGTGCCCTGTCACATGGCATGTGGATAGTGCAGGCCACTGGGAGGGGTCCAGGAGGCCTTGGTTGGAGGCTGCAGTTGATTTACACTGACAGGCCAGAGACACATAGCAGCAAGTGGGCTACTGCCATGGCCCTCTTGTTTACACAGCCTGCAGCAGCAGGAATAGTCATAGGAAAGACACAGCCTGGCACACAGTCTCCAGGCTTGGCAGAAACACACAGGTCACAGGCAGGCATTTAGTGCTAGCATGAACTAGTGGAGGTGATGGCTACCTGGCTGGAACTCCATTGACTTTGGGGCAGGACTGGCTTCTATGGGTGCTGGGAATGAACCTGGACCTGGGGGCTCTGTTGCCCTTATGCCAAGGAAAGGGTGTCAGTCACAAAAGGCATGGGACAGCTGCTGCTGAGTTGAAGTGGAACCTGGTGGGGCAGCCCCTCTCAGGGAACACTAGCCACAGCCCAGGGACTTTGCAAGGACCTGATGACAAGGCAGAAAATTCTCAGAAGGCTGGTTAGGTGGAAGAACAATATAACAGCTGCCGGGATGCCCTGGATCAGGGACAGAAATGTATGCTGCCTGCCTCATGATACTCTCTGCTGTAAAATGGGACAACAGCGAGGCGCAGCATGCCCAGGAGTCATGTTGGGGCTTAGTGTGGGGGATGCCTGGCCTGCTCAGCTAGAGCACCAAGGGGGGTTGGAAGCAACAAGCAGTGAGGAGAGGCCACTGAAGACAGCATGGGGCCAGGTGCTGGATCCCACCTTGGGTCTATTCTCTTCATGGAGGCCCTGGCTGATGGCTCTACCTCTCTGAACAGGTGCCTACTGATAGAGACTGAAGCTAGGCTGAGAATAAAGAAGACATGGGCTGGTCAGCTTCTTACAAGACTATATCATTTGCTGATGTGATCCCTCTCGGTCTGATGGCAGTCTTCTTAGGTAAGGGAGAGACATGGGACATGCAGACAGATTAAGTCCATTCACCCACAAAGCCCTCTGTGGTCTCTAGACGGCATAGTGCCCAGGTCTCAGCAGTGACCAGGGCTACCCAAGAACAGACCCTAAGGTCCCCACTGTACAGCGAGCCATTTTTTACTGGATGGGGAAATCTTTGGTGCATTGCAATACCCTTGATCTCAACTCGTTAGAACCAACCAACAATGCCCTAGTAGTCTCCATGAAGGTCTCCAGACCTGCCAAGTGTCCCTCAGGAGGCAGGAGAAGCCCTGCCTAGAAGCAGCAGCTTCAGCCTGGGGCTGCATCTCAGACGAGGCCATGTAACTGGATATAGAGGCCACAAAACAGTATGGAAACAGTAAAGGGTTTGTGCTGGTACCAAGACTGAGAAGTAATTCAAAACCAGCAAGGGATGGATGAGTGAGAGCTGTTTCTAACAGCGCTCCCCTGGGCTGCATGTCACAGCACCACTGCAGCCTTAGCTCTCAACATTAGTGGTGCATATGTGTGTGCTACAACATCACCAATGAGTGCTACCTCAAACACTCTGCCTAAGATTCAGGACCACTGGATGTTGTGAACTACATACAGTTCGACTGCACAATGTCTTTTGCTCTTCTTAGTTGTAGAATGCAAAGGCTTCCTGTATCTTCTGATTGCCAGTCCTCAGCAATGGAAGTATCAAATTAGCATATCTTTGCACTGTACTGAAGATTTAAAAATTGCTCTTAGAGCTGCTGACTCAGGTTTCAAAACTGTTAAATTTTTCAAAACTTTGGTTTTTGATTAGGGCAGAATTCACACCAATTTCTGAAATAGGCCTAAACATGCATCTGCCACTTTGTATGGCATATTTATGTGAAACGGAGTTCTTAGCATTGAGAATTATAAAACCAAATGCTGAAGGTGATCCACATCCAGAGCAGTAGATATTAAAGCAATGTAAAACAAGAGGGCTGTGGAAAGGCTTAGTCAGTAAAGGGCCTGTCTCATAAGCATGAGCGTTTGAGTTCAATCCCCAGAATCTATGAAAAAATCTGGGTTCAGTAACACACACTTGTAATCCCATTATGGTAAGATGGGAGACAGACACAGGTAGATGGCTCTGTGGATGGGTGGCCTACTTGGTGATGTTTCAGACCAATGACAGATCCAATCCCACTCAATCAGAAAGTATGAGGTATCTGAGGAATGTCATCAAGGCTGACCTCTGACTTCCAGGTGCTCCCATGTGCATCACACCCACTAAACAGACAAATCCATCTACTAGTATGTAAACTTGCTTCTGCTTTAATAGATGGTAAAAAATTATACATAAAGATTTTTTCAATTAAATTTCTTTTATGATTTATTATGAACAATGGTTATGGCTATCTTATATACCTATATGCCTAGGTTTGTGTGAAGTTTGTTGGATTGAAAAGGACAGTGATGGAGAGGGAGTTTAGAAGATCTAGCCTAGAGGCCCACTGCTGACCCTTCCCCTCAGCCCTCAATTCCCATCTTGCCCCCCATCTCAAGTCTGCCAGTGGCCTAGAACAAGGGCCTGAGGACTTGGGTAAGGGCTATACTTGGGCCAAAGGCACTGCAATTTGTTTCCCAAGCACAGTGAAGGGGCCAGGTATGCAGGGTGGAGCCAGGTGTGCAGGGCGGAGCCAAGTGTGCAGGGCGGAGCCAGGTGTACAGGGTGGAGCCAGGTGTGCAGGGTGGAGCCGAGTGTGCAGGGCGGAGCCAAGTGTGCAGGGCGGAGCCGAGTGTGCAGTGCAGACCCAGGTGTGCAGGGCGGAGCTAAGTGTGCAGGGCGGAGCCAGGTGTGCAGGGCGGAGCCAAGTGTGCAGGGCGGAGCCAGGTGTGCAAGGTGGAGCCGAGTGTGCAGTGCAGACCCAGGTGTGCAGGGCGGAGCTAAGTGTGCAGGGTGGAGCCAAGTGTGTAGGGCGGAGGCCCATGTGCAAGGTGTGTCTAGTCAGACTAGGGTTAGCCCACCAGTGGACACAACAGCTACAGGCTGTTATGTCCTCAGTACATCTTATTAACATAAACAAACTTCACATAAAATAACCTTTGCATCTCTATTGTAAAAAGGAGTAAGTACTGTTTGCTGCCAACAGGAAATATTATGGAATAAATTCAACAGAAACAGGAAAATTCTTGTCTGCTGACCTGAGGTAATAAAGGAGGGGAAGGGGGAGAGGAGAGGCCTAGGGCAAGGGCACTTATTGTGGAACAGTTCTGGCATGGAGCTGAGGACATGGAGGGGGACACACTTAGACCACTAGCCTGTTTTGTGTCCAGACCCAAGGGCTTCATGAAAAGGCAGCACCACTGAGAGGGCATCAGCAGAGGTCCAGAGGCAGGTGCTTCATGTGACCAATCAGGCAGAGAGGGGACTGAGGAAGAGATGGGCTGGGGACCTAGTTAAAAATCAATCAAGGGTCCATGGAGAGCCCATTACAGATCAGCTGAGGCAAAGGCAGCAAGCAACATGAGCCTGAGGCAGGCTGTGTGGCCAGTGGCAGGCCCATGAGATGAGCAGGGAGCCTAGCCTGGGTTGTAACAAGCTTCCCACATATGGCCTGTTGGATGGCCAACCCTACAGGAAGCTGGAGGGCACTGAGCTAGAGCTGTAGTAGGCAGTCTCTAGGGTCTACTATAGCTAGCTGGGTTCAGAACAGGAGCCTCAGGCTTGGAGAGATGTCACCTCCCTGAGGCCCACATTTGCCCTGCTGGGCAGGGGTCCTGACACCCCTGGAGAGCTCACTAGCTGTGCACTGACACTAGCTGCTCTCGGCATTAGGAAGCCATTGAAGAAAGCCTAGAGGAAAGAGTGAGAAACCAGTCAGCAAGGAGCATGCCATGCAGCTCTTAGTTTGGGAGTCAGCAGGGCAGGAGGTCTGGGGGAGTGGGGTGAGGTTTGTATGAAGTGAACAGGGCTGTGCCCTCCCTGGAGGGAGGCCTGGGGTGAAGTGAACAGGGCAAATGTAGATGACCCATGATGGGGTCTATAAGACAGGTGCTGCCCAAAGGAGAGCTGGGGTGGAGTGAGCAGACAGGGTAGGTGCTCCTCCTAGAGGGAGTCTGGGGATGGCACCTATGGAAAAGCACATAAGCAGGAGCCACTCTTCTGAGTAGGGGGGTGGTACATTCCCCAGAGTTAGGCCAACTAACCTGGCCACTGAGGAGGTCAGGCTGGGGCCCTGTTCTGGGTAGGGCCTAGGGGGGCAGCACAGAGGGCACCTGTCTATCTCTTCAGTGCTCCAGGGAACTGAAGATCAAAGGCCTGGCCATTCCCTTTGATTGGGTGAAGCTCTGGAACAGGATGTGTCATTATCCAAATTGCTTCTAGCTTCTGAACACCCCAACCCCTGTTGGGAGAGTCGCTGAAGGGTGAATCTGAAACACCCTCAAAATGTGTGGGCAGCTGGGCAATTGTTAGGAGTGGAAGTGCTTCCTAGACAGTCAGGGATACTGGCTGGAGGGGACCTGGAAAACTCCTGATGGGCATTCACCCAGCCAAGCCCACTCCATGTTGTAGGCTCAAGAGTAGGTGAGGCCAGCCCCACTCAGTGCTGGTGACCTGGCCCTATGTGTGGCTCTTGGCAAGGGTGATGTGTTCCTTTAGCTGGTGCTCACCTCACAGGGTTAGACAGGGTGCTTTTGGATCCTCACCCACCCCTTCTCTTTTCCTGACACTGGAAAAGAAAGTGTTGGGAAGAAATTGCTTTAATATTATTTACAAGGGTGGCACATTCAAGAAGCTGCGGGGAAGATGAGACTTCGCTGGGGAAGGCTGGCAACCTGAGCAGACTATCTATGTTCAATATTAATATTGCCACCTCGGCATGGAATCTGGTCTTCTTGGTAACCAGAGGCTGTTCACACGGCTCCCTTGAGGGATGCCTTCCACAAACTTGGATGTGAACTAATTAAGTTTGCACAGCTAATCAGAACAGGCTGCCTTGGAGACTTGGAATGCAGAGAACCAGAGACAGGCCATTGTGAGCTACAGAGTGACTGCTCTTTCTCTCAGTCAGCCCTCCTGCCTGTAGGCTATCACAGTGCCTTGGCTTTTCCCTATCTCTGCTATGTTCAGAGCCCTGTGTTTCTGTGCATGGAGGTTCCCTGATCTCTACAGACAAGGGCTGCTGGTGTCCTGGGATGCTGTCAAAGTCCAGTATAACAAGCCCCATTCTAGTCAGACTGGTACAAGCAGGAAGTGCCTCTTTCTTTCTTTCTTTCTTTCTTTTTTTTTTTTTTTAAAGATTTATTTATTTATTATAAGTACACTGTAGCTGTCTTCAGACACACCAGAAGAGGGCATCAGATCTCATTACAGATGGTTGTGAGCCACCATATGGTTGCTGGGATTTGAACTCATGACCTTTGGAAGAGCAATCGTTGCTCTTACCCGCTGAGCCATCTCTCCAGCCCCGGAAGTGCCTCTTTCTATGTCATTTGAAGGTGGCATTGGCCTGGGCTGGGAATTCAGCTGACTATGTGTATCCTCTAAGAGAAGCTCTTGGGGAACATAAGGAGGAGCCATGCTAGACACTCTGACTATAGCTGAGACTGGAGAGCCAAGTGCTCAGGGTGGGAGGATAGACATCTGAGCCCAGGTACATGCTGGGAGCTAGGCGCCCAGGAGCAAGAGAAGATAACAGAGTTGGGTGCAGGCTGGGAAACAGCAGCCCAGGATAGGAGGGCAGATGCTCAGGTGTGTGTTGGGTGCACAGATGCCTAGGGGCATGCTGGAATTAGGTACCCAGGATAGGTTGGTGGATACCAAGGTACATGCTGAAGCCATTTGAGTTCAGGAGCAGTAGGTCCCTAGGTCTCCCAAGACAAGGATAAGCAATGGGTCAGCCTTCTTGGGACCTACACTGGAAATGCTAAATGATACTTTTCCTCTTAAAATTATTCGTGTGTATCTGTACGGTCATGCTCATGTCTGTGTAAGGTAAGCTGGGAAGGTATTTTGTGATTTTTACTTGTAGGTTGTTTGTTTGAGACAGGGTCTCACTACGCCTCCCTGGCAGTCCTGGAACTCACTGTATACACCAGGCTGGCCTTGGAACTCATAGAAATGCATATCCATATGCTGTCTGAATGCTGAGATTAAAGGCGTGTACCACTATCCTGGGTTTGATGTCAGATGTTTTTACTGAATCCAAAGCTCACTGGTTCAGCTAGTCTGGCTAGCCAGTAAGCTACAGGAATTTGCTAATCTCTAACTCCAATCACCCAGCTCTGGACATCATTATACACAAACGTCTCGGAGCTCAACTTGTATGACAGGGCTGGGGATTGAACTCAGGTCTTCATGCTTGCACAACAAATAAAAGGTGATCTCCTCAGCCTCAACTCTGTCTTCTTGAAACAGAGTTTCATACAGCTTAGACAGTCCTTGAACTGATCCTCCTGCTTCCCACCTTCCAGGTGCTGTTACCATTGGCTGGTTAAGTGATATTTTAGAACTTCTCCGAGATACAGGCTGAGCCTGTATCTTGCTCAACAACCAACAGAGAGCTGAGTGAGGGAAGAGGTGAAGGGCAGCAGGCATTACACTGTGGGAAGTGGTTGGATTTACTGAATGGGCTAACAGGGATCCTCTGAGGCCCTTCATGAGACAGCACCACAAGAGTGGTCTGGTGAGAAGGACAAGCAGCAGCTGAGGAGAGCCAGGGATGGCTCCAGTCAGGAGTTAAGGCATGCTGACAGATGGCAGGAGCCCCATGGCCAGACTCTGCAGAATTGGCACCATATTGGACACCATGCATATGTGGCCCAACTAAATGTAACCTCATTCTTGCCCTCCTAGGCCTCCACTCAGCAGACAGAGCTAAAACTGTGGGAAGAGAGAACGACCAGATAGCAGGGTCCTCATGAGATCCCACTGCCCATGCTGCCTGTGTTCTGGGCTAGAGTGGGGCAGTAAAGCACTCTTCCCACTACTGAGGAGTAGGGCTGAGGCTAAGGTTCACCACAATTGTTGAACCAGGAGTCTCAGTGAAGCCAGGGTGGGTAGGGGAAAGTAAGATGGCTGTCCACAACAATGTCCTGAGGTACCTCTTCTGGCAGCCTGGCATGGCCAGGCTATGAGCCGGGAACACATAATGCAGCTGGCCCTGGCATGAGGCTCCTAGAATCTCCTGGGACTGATGGCCAGTAGGGGGAGAGTGATGGGCATAGTGCCTGGAGTCACAGAGGTCAGTAGGTTCCCACCTAGAACAGGGAGTGGGGCATAGGAGGAGAAAGCCAGCACCCACATCTGTGTTCCTGGCAGCTCCTAGGATAACTCTGGGAGCCTGTCCATTTGTCCTTCAGTAGAGAGTGAAGTGGGTAGCTAGTCTTTCATGGAGGCACTCAGCGAATAGGGCTGAGACTGGATGACATTTGGGGACTGCCACAGCTCATGCTCATCTCAGTAACCTGCTCATCTCAGACATGCCTTGATAGAAATTCTACCAGCAGGCCATGTTTGCATTCAAGACACCTCGGCTGGTCCAAGTTTCCCAAAGTCAGGCAAAGAAACGGCCACAAGTCCATTGTTTCTCTCCTTATACTGAGATTTCTGTGAGACTGGAGACAGGCTGTGAGGGAAGGGGAAGTGAAGGGCAGTCTCTCTTCAAAGGGATCGGGTGGGGCGGGCATGGCAGGCTATCAGCTCTGGACGATAACTGGAGCTGGGCTTGTTTGAATGACTTATTAAAAATAGATTACAAAGCATTTAAGAGTCTCTGCCCAGATCAGAATCACACAATTAAAGCATCGTCCTTGCTTGCCTACCCCCCACCTCCTATAATAAAGAGAGACACTGAGCTCTAGCCAACTCTGCTCAGTCCTTCCTGCTTGTCACACCTGCTCCTAGCACGGAGGAAGGAAGCTGTGAACTCCACTGCCATCCTTCTGAGTTCAGTCACTGCTAGGTCCTGGGCCTTGGCTAGGACAAGTCATACAGCTCACACCAAAGTGTGCCCAGGCATTATTTCTACATGGGTGTACCTGACACACCACAGCACTCCCAAGGAAGTAGACAATTTGCCCAAGATCACATGAAGGCAGGGTGGAGACCCAAATGCCACTTTGTGGCAGCCAGAATTGGGAGATTCTGAATTAGCATGGCTCCATCTCAGAAAAACAACTCACGTGCCCAGGCTCCAGAGCTTTGCTAGGCTCCAGGACCTTCCAGCACTGTGCCATCCCATGACTTCTGACCCTGACCCTGGGATGCACTAGGAATACAGGAAGAGGAACATGGCCAGGACAGCAAGCTGCTGGCACCATATCCTTTTCTTCAGTACTACCTGAGGCAGCTGAGGCCCTGCCTGGCGTCAGCACAGCACATGTACAGGGCCAGGATTTCTGAGAACCCACACTCTTGGTCAGTTTCTGCATTGCTAAATGCTGAAGTAGCCAGAGGCTGGAACTCAGTGATGGCTACAGAAGCAAGTCTACAAAGAAGAAAGCAGAAACCACAACTTCATGCAGATATGAGTACCAGCTGGGAGAGTCCTGGAAGGTTACATGTACACACATGCCACACTGATCCCAAAAGCTCCTTGGCCTGCATACTTCTTTTCCAATATTCCTTGAGTCGTTGGATTCAAGTAGGCCCCCCAGGGCCACACTTTCTGCTTGTACCCCTCAAAGCTTTTTCAAAGCCAGCTGCCAAGTCCTGCTGCTCACCTGACAAAGTGCAGAGCTAACGTGGCCCTTGTCAGATCGCCCAAGGCTCTCATGCTTTTGATTTCAAGTGTGTGTGTGTGAGACAAACCCACTCACGGTAAGAACCACTTGGAGCATGTCCAGGTCTCTGCTTTGGGCCACTTTGGCCCTCGTAGGGTAGGGCCACCACAAGGGAGGACTGGCTTGCCTATGCATGGCAGCACTCTTCCTAGGAGACAGAGACAGACACAGAGGTGATGCCTCAGTATGGCAGCGCTGTGGTGTCTCCCAGTTATGCCCAGAAAAGCTTCCATCAGTGCTGACCACCAGGCTGGCAGAAGCACAGCTGACCAGCACTTTCCACAGTTCTAAGGAGGGAGAGGAAGGCAGATGTCACACTGTAGTGTCTCTACAGTCTATGACTGGGAGACAGCCAGCACTCTGTGGGGACTGCCCACACCTTCTGAGGTGGCAACAGTAGGTAGGTGACATGGAAACTGAGTTCAGTCATCTGTTCCAAGTTGTCCTTTCCTGCAGAGCAGAGTGGCTCCCTGGCCTGCCCACCAGGTTTACCAAGGCCCTGATAGCTGTGACCACTGAGCTGGCAGCATTGGCTCCCAGAAAATCTGCTATTCTGTGACTCAGAACCTGGTTCACTTGAACAGTAATGTCTCTAAAGACCAAATCTACACAGTACCCCTAAGCCTGCCAGACACTGGATCAGCAACTCACTGGATACTTAGCATAACTCCATGTGCCCCCCTGTCAACCTGCATGATGACCCCTAGCCCATGTGACACCCTATGCCATGACCCTGGTGTATCTGATACAGCACATACACAGAAGACCCTCAGGTACAGCGCTGCTGACACATTAGATAGAGAGTAAGTGGGGTGGCTCTCTAGTACATTTGGTATTCTGCACACTGACCCTCTGGCACACTGCATACCCTGCACAGCAAAGCCCCAACACATGAGATATGAAGCTTGATGGTCCCTTAGCACATTTGATATTACACACACTGATTTTCCACCATATCTGATAGCCTCACATCCCACAGTAATCCCACTGGCTTCCTGGACCCTTCACAGGGAAGGCCCCCAAACACCCAGGAGTCACCAAAGTGAATCAATGGCATTCAGACCAGCAAGGGGATCATTGTTGCTGACCGGTGGCCATATGTGAAAAATCCCTGAGAGAATAGTTCAAGTGCTGCACAGCACAGGGGAAAGCTCTTCAGCTTGGTCTGTGCCAAGTTCACATGTCATACAATCTGACAGGTAGATCAGGCCCTGACAGCAGCAGCCAGGTAAAAGCAGGTCAATGTCCCCCAGTACGTACTTTTGGCTCCTTGCCAATTCACCCCTTATCTCAGGAGGTCAGCCTTAAATTTCCTTGTTTCCAGGGAGCCCCAGACTAGAAATGGGTACCTCTGGGATAAGCCTGGGTCACAAGGGACATGGGGCTTTCCCTTCCTCTGGATCCCACCATTACTGAGACTTTACACAGAAATGTGAGTTAAGACTAAATGCAATTGTTCGGTAACCTGGCCATGCCATTAATCTCCCAGGCATCGATGGGTAATTTAATTACAGTGAGTCTGTAATGAGTTACAATCGTCAATTAGCACCATCACCCATCACAGTTACTGAGGGGAGCTGGGAGCCCAAGTCCTGCTCTGAGAGAGCAAGGCCTATGCATGGATAGGCTGCCAGTCTCTGTCTACGCAGGGTGGGACACCTGCAGGCCCATGCTGATAACCACAATGGGCAGGACAAAGTTCAAGATGGAGCTGCTAAAAGGAAGTTGTGGGACTGGGCCTTACCCGCTTCTCACTCCTTTGCCATACATGAAGTGTTGGAGACTCAACCTGATGAACAGGCCTGACCTCAGAAGGACAGAGTGCAGCAAATCTTATATGCCAAGCCACAGAACAAAACTCTGAGCAGGGAGGCCTCTGCAGGCTGCAACTGACTGTCACCAACACCTGGTACAGGTGATACCTGGCATGCAACTGGGTCCTGTGATCTCGAGAAGAGCCACATGGCTCAGCCCTTACATACGGCACAGGGCATGGGTTCTGGAATTAGAGCTTGAGGCCCACCTGGGCATCTGTTTCTGGTTCACACCAGTTAGGAGAGGGTCACAATCCATTGGCAAAGAGTTTGGAATCCCCAGTAACAGCTACTGGTGTGTGTGTGTGTGTGTGTGTGTGTGTGTATGAGAGAGAGAGAGAGGGAGAGAGAGAGGGAGAGAGAGAGAGAGAGAGAGAGAGAGAGAGAGAGAGAGAGAGAGAGAGAGAGAGATCTGGAGGGGGCTGAGCTCAATGAGATGGAGGAGGGGGAAATGTTCTTAGAGACCAAGGGGATGAAGAGGTCCTGAGGAGGAGGGGCAGGACAAGAATACAGACAGAAACCCAAGCAGCACTTCTGGCGAGGGTGTGGGAAAAGCTATACCTAGCAGAGAAGTGAGAGTTCCCCCGGCTTAGCCCCTCAACAGGGAGGCTGCTCTACTGTCTCTCTGGGACTGATTGCTTGCCCAACTTTCCATGAGTTATTCAAGACAGCAATGCAGACAGGGGTTCTACCACAGCTCAAACTTTTACTGTGATGAGGAGATCTACGCTTGGAACTACAGCAGACTTGCTGTTGAGACCCCTTCACAGGTTCCATTCAGCACCTGCTACCACAGGCTCTGTGATGTGAGCAGTCCCTGACCACCACAATCCAAGTACAAAGCCCAAACATGGATATTCTCCTACCAACTAGAATTTGTGTCTTGGCTGGAATTACTCTTTAAACTTTCACATATTATTGAAGCAGCTATTAACTGTGGTGGTTAGTGCTGTCAACCTGACAGAGTCTAGAATCACCAGGGAGCAGGAACTGTGGGCTCCAATATTTGTTGGATCATTTTGATTGCCCAGAGGTGGGAAGACCTACCTACCATGGGCAGCACCATCCCCTGGCTGGGATCTTGGATTATATACGTGGAGAAAGGGCAGAGTAGCACTCACCTCTCTCTGCTTCCTGATGTGTGGATTGCATTGAGACCAGCTGCTGTCTTGACTTCCCCATCATTATATGCACCCTTGAACTGTGAGCTGGAACAACCATTCTCAACCTTAAGTTGCTTTTGTCAAAGGTATTTTATTATAGCAACAGAAAAGAAACTTAGGCACAAACGTGCCATTATTTGTATTGAAACAGCAGGGTACTGGCTTCCTTGCATTTTTGTTTGGAGACAGGCTCTTGCTATGTGCCAGGGCTGGCTGAGACACCATGCTTGCCAACTCACTGTTCTGACAGGGAGTAAACAGGAGTACACCTGGAATCCGAGCATTCAGGGACTGAAGCGGGAGGATAAAAAGTCTGGGTGTCTCTAGCACCCCTGATGTCAAGGCATTACAAACCTAGCTGTCTTGGAAGTTCCTTGGCTTTCTCCAAGGATGGTAATGGACAGCACCATTAGGGCCCAGATGTAGCAGCATTGAGCTAGCTCTCCAAGGAAGGAAGGATGGAAAGCTCTGGCTGACATCTGCATGGGAACCCAGCCCCTGTTCTCCCCAAGGGTAATGGTTCAGAGACCTCTGCTGTCCTTTAGAACTAATGAGGCTACATACTGCAACCTTGGAGGTACATCCAGGTACCCTCAGTGGAGGCCCCAAAGCCCAGTAGGGTGACATGTTAGCGAGTAGGGAGGGCCCACTGTGAATTCCAAACCCTTGCTGGTAGCTGAGCTTTTAGCTTGGAGCTAGGGGAGCTTGGGTGGTCCAGGTGGTGAGGCTGGCCTTGGGGTCTGGCTTCTGAACACCCACAGGAGGGTGACACTTGACTGATAGTCAGAACATCAATAGTGTGATGGAAGGGAGAGCTTGCTGCTCACATAGTGGCTGGGGAAGAGAAAGCTCAGAGAAATGTGAGCTTAGGGTGGAAATGGGTTTGGCCGAGGATGGTGCTGGAGAATAAAGCAGAGGGGACCATTCCACAGCCAAGGCATGGTGTCACAGCACAAATTGACAGGACATGGAAAGGTGTCCACTGGAGTGCACACACAACGGCACCATCAGGCTACCAAACAACATGTACAAAGGGTTGTACTACTGGCTGACAAGACAAGGGAGGAGGAGATGGAAGCCCTGGACTCCAAGGATCACAGGGCATGGTGCAGAGGGAAGTGGTGGAGTATATCTCCCTTAAGAAGAAGGTCACCCACACCAGTGGCTGGTTGCTGATTGCCTGGTGGGCTGGGAATTTACCCAGGAAAGAAAAACATCTGGTAGGATGATACTTGCTCGCTCTTCAGTTGGGACCTACTGCTTGGCCCTGAGAGCACTGGACAGTAAGCAGCAGGGCGTAGAGGGGAGGTAGGGGTGTGGTGTGGCCACTGAGGACAGGCCCCAGCAGCCGTAGGGATGGACTTGAGTATGGCTGCCAGGCCACAGCCATCAGCATCTAGTGGTCCAAGCTGTGACCTGTCAGGCCAAGGGCCTACCTTAGTCCTATTCAAACTGGCAAGTAGCTCCCTGACATTTTTGGTCCTCCAGAGAAGCCATGGCCTCCATCATCTACCACAGAATTTCCCAGCTCTTAGAGGGAGGCAAAGGCCAATTGACCAAAAAAGAAATTTCCCCCTGCCTGTCAGGAGACAGTTCTCCCAGTAGCAAGCCCACAGATGTCAACGAGAACTGGTCAGAGAAGGTAGACAGGCTACGCAAGCCCCATGGGCAGGTCTGACTCTATCCTGGGGATGCTTGCTCACTGATGGCTTCCCCTTCAGAATCTTCCAGCCAATGTGCAGAAAGGAAAAGAGATGGTGTGTAGAGAACAGGTGTACTAGACAGGAGGGTAAGGGTTAGTGGGCAGTGCGGCCAAGAGTCCAAGTGAAGAAAAGGACATTTCAGAAAGGCCCTGGAAGTTATGATATAATCCTATTTAACAGCAATCCCTGTGCTATCTACCATGCAGTTCTTATACACAGGGAGTGTCTGCCTGCACAGACACTCAGGGCTACAAATGGTATACATGCAACAGGTAAGGGCTGGACTGTATCCCCTGAAATTCTGACAGCGATTCCTTTCCTCTAACATGATGGTGGTTGGGAGCAGGTGCTTTAAGGAGGTAAATATGGTCACAGGGAGGTGCAGCATCCAACAGGGTTGGTGGCTTTATAAGAAGAAACAAGCTGGGCCTGGGGTGGGTTAGGGGATGGCACTTATGGATGCTTGCTACAGCTCTCATCTTGGTGCAGCCCTTTCTCCCTCAGTCTCTCTGGGGAGCAGCTCCCGGGGAGGATGGGACATACTACACGGGACACTTGAGAGCAGGCTTTCTGGTCTCCCTGGGGCCTGCATAGACTGTACCAAGAGCAGTCAATGATACCCCTAGAAGAAGGGTTACCATGCAAAACCACCCAACAAATTCTAACAAAACCAGCAAGTGCTTGCCTTTCAAATCTTATGAGCAGCCAGGCAGTGGTGGTGCATGCCTTTAATCCCAGCACTTGGGAGGCAGAGGCAAGTGGATTTCTGAGTTTGAGGCCAGCCTGGTCTACAGAGTGAGTTCCAGGACAGCCAGGGCTATACAGAGAAACCCTGTCTCGAAAAACCAAAAAAAAAAAAAAAAAAAAAAAAAAAAAAAAAAAAAAGGCAGTATCAAATCTTATGGGCAGTAATTTAACTGTGGAGAGCTAGGTTGGTAAGTTTGGAGGTATCTTGTTATCTTGGCTCTGTAGACCAGACTGGCCCACAAGAGATCACCTGCCTCAGCCTCCCAAGTGCTGGGATTACAGGTGTGTGCCACCCTACCTGTCTTTTATTTTGTTTTTTTGAGACAGGGTCTCTCATGGGTCTGTAATTTTACAGGCTGGGCTGGTAGGCCAGGGAACTTCAAGGGGACTACCTTTGTATGGTTCTCCAGGATGGCAAGGGCTCTTTACCATGCCTGTTTTTTTTTTTTTTTTTTTAAAAAAAAAAACAGTTTTTGGGAGTCTCCAGAGAGTGTGACTGGCTGAGCTATCTCTCCAGTCCCAAGGCAGCTCTTTCTAAGTAGTCCAGGCTGGCCTTGAACTTGGGATTCCCCTGCCTCAGGCTACTGAGTTTAGCCTGAGCCACCAGGCCTGGCTCTAGACATGTAGGCCCTTTAAACATGAAAAACAGTATTTGGAATAAAAATGCCACTGAATGAGATTAATAGCAGATTAGCCCCTCCAGAGGGAAAGGTCAACAACAACAAAGACCACATCAGAAACGTGGAGAGTGAAGTATGAGGATGGATGGGAAAGAATGCTGACTCAGCAGCTGTATGCTGATGCCAAACAATCAAAACTGCATAGAGTGTAGAAGTCAGTGCTGCAGGAGTTAAGAGGGGTGTGGAAAATACTTGAATTCCCCAATTTCTTCTCATTACTCTTTGATACTGCTGAAACAGATCCCAGGGCTGCACGAATGCTAGGCAAGCCTGTTATCACTGAGCTGTGTCCCCAACTCCTTGCTGTTAGATTCTACACAGGTGCTGTCCTACTGAGCCAGGCACTGAATCATGCTCCACTTACTTTCTAAAATGACACTACTGACTTATTTACTGGGTTGGTACAAGCTCCATGGTGCACATGTGGAGGTCACAACTTGAGAAGTCAAGTCTCTCCATCATGTGGGTCCTGGGGATAGAGATCAGGTCATAGAGACTGGAGGCAAATATCTTTATCTCTGAGCCATCTCCCCAGCCTCTTTTTATCTTAAAACAGAGACTTACTAAATTCCCCAGGCTGGCACTGAACTCACTCAGTAGCTGAAGATGGCCTTCAACCTCTGACTCAGCTTCCCACATAGCCATGATTACAGGCTTGTGCCACCATGCTTGGCTTAAAAAATCTTCAAAATTTGCTTAATTATCAATGCACAAACTCAAGGAGCTAGACTAACAATAAGCAAGATAAACGCAAAGAAACCATAAAGCCAGCTGCAGGAAGAGCCAGAGTATGTGCAAAGACTGGGGTGAGGTTTTGAGAAGATTTCTCATCAGAACCCATGAGTCAGAAAATGAGAGGGAAAAAAAAAGTCAAGAACCTAAAAGAAAATAAAACCGTTCATATGGTTCTCAGATGCAGTGCAAGTGAAGATGAAATGAAGGCACTGTGGACAGAGGGAGGGGATGGGCTACAAGCAACAGTTAGGAGGGTCTTCCTGCAGAACACCAAAGATCAGCCCAGGGAGATGTGGGACTGCCAGCGCGTGTGCATACTTGAAAGGTGTTTGAAAGCATTTAAATGCAGAAGATTAAAAAAAAGAAGAAGAGAGATTCAAAAGATAATGGGTTCTCCAAAGCACGCTAATAATATGGAGGCATGACAGAAGTTACACATAAGTGAGAAGACTCCAGTCGGCTGCTGCTGCTTTCTATCTGCTAAGTGCTTCGATGCTATTTATAGGAGCTGGGGCTGATAATTTGCATACCGTGAGTCCAGAGCAGGCTCTGCAAACCATCAGCACAGGGCCAGTTCTGGCCCACAGGCCACCTTTTTACAAAGCTCTACCAGGGCCTGGGGAGATAGCTTAGAGATTAACAGCTTACTGCTCTCCAAAAGACCAGAGTTCAGGTCCTAGCACCTAAGTGAGGCCTCACAAGGCCCATAACAACAGCTCTGGGGGTAGGGTGGGGACTAGCAACCTCTTTTGGCTTCAGCAGTCACAGACTTTCATGCTCTCTCATGTGTGCACATGTATGTGGTGGCCAGAGGAAACCTCAGATATCTTTCCTCAGGAGCCATCCATTTTGTTTCTTGAGACCAGGTCTCTTATTGGGACCTGAGGCTCTCTGATTAGGCAAGGCTGGCTAGTGAGCCCCATGGATCTACCTGTCTCTGCCTCCTTGCTGTTGGTAATAAAATCATGTTCCATAAAACATAGGTTCTAGGAACTGAACTTGGGTCCTCAGGTTTGACTGGGTTATCTTTTTCCTAGCCCTCTGTCCATTTTTTTAATGAATCAAAGTCTTTCTCTAAGGCTGGTCTGGAACTATGCAGCTCAGACTAGACCTGAGTTTGCAGCAATTCTCCTGCCTCAGTCTCTGGAACTTCAGGGTATTTATGTCTACAGAGACTATGGCTGCACTGAGAAAAAGGCAATCTGAGCATAGGGTAACCCAAGATCTTTGGACAGCCCCATCTCATCACCAATGATGTTCTTTAAAAGCTTGGACTCGATCTCTAAAGTTTTTGGAAATAAACCCACACCTAGGGGGTGGGGTTCATCCCAAGTGCCTTGATTCAGTTCTAAGGATGCTCCCCCTCCTTGACTAGAGAGGGGCTCTGCACAAACTGCTGCAACCAAAACCAGTTTGTTCCTCTGTACTGTGCTACATCTTGGGTCATGGCTGTTGACCTTGGAAGAAGATGGCTGTTTTGGGTGGGTATGGAAGCTGCCACTGAACCCCACCCTAGATTTACTGACCTCTCCTCAGACCCCTCTTGCACAGGGAGCTTAGCACTTACTCTGAACCATGAACTCATTCTTTGCCCACCTGTAGCCTCCCTGTCCTGGGCTGCTGGCAGAGGACCAGCTCCAAGCAGGGCTGTTCCTCAAACAAACCTATGAACCTAGCTAGCCACACCCTGAGAGTAGGTGTGTCTGCCGATGGGGTCTCGGGTACTCTGCCTCCTGCACCACTGAGATCCCAGAGCCTGGTAGGCAATGCCAACTCAACTGAAGGAATGAGGCAGGTTTTGAAGTCAGTGTGCATTCTTAACAACTCCATTTGAAATTCAGGGGACCCAAAAAGGCAAATTCAAATTAAAGTGTCTATCTAGATCTCATTGTTATCTCCGCAGACAGGAAGCCTCCAGAAGCTGGCCTCTGCCAATAGGAGCCTATGAATGGGCCTGATTGCCTGTCAGGGGGAAAAGAGGGAGGGCGAGAACGGTGCACTGCCTCCTCTACCCAACGCTCTGTTCCTCGGGGCCTGTTGGGACAGCTGCCTGTCACCCAATTTCTGGATGAACTGCCCCCACACAGGTTCTGGAGGGCCCTTCTTCTTGTTTACACAGGACGGTCAGGTCGCATGCAGTACAAGGTGGAACATTAAGGCAGCTGAGTTACCCCAGAGACATCTGTACAAAGTTGCAAGCTCTGAGAAAGAACAAATCTTCATGGCAGCCTCTCCTCAGACGGTGCCCTTTCTAGCAGTGGCATCTTTAGGGGGGCCAGGGATGGGAGCTGTAGCCAACATGGGGCTTGGAACTTGGGATAGCATTCAACTGGCCAGGACTACACCTTTGATTCAAGCTTCAGCACCAAGGGAGGGACAGCTCCCAAAGCAGTGGCTGCAAGTCCCAGCTCTCTAAACTGGGCACAGGCAAACCCAGAGCAGTACAAGTAGGGTATGGCACATTTGCCACTGCTCTCCCAAAGCTCCCTCTCTGGGCTCCATGGTAGCCTACAGCAGTGGCCTGTGCCCTGTGCATTGTGACCCCTTGGAAGTCAAACAACCCATTCGCAGGGGTCACCTAAGACCTTTGGAAAAATACAGATATTATATTATGATTCATAACAGTAGCAAAATTACAGTTATGAAGTAGCAACAAAAGTAATTTTATAGTTGGGGGGGGGGGAGGTTACCACACACAAGGAACTATATTTAAGGGTCTCAGCATTAGTAAGGTTGAGAACCACTGGCCTACAGCCTCCTGTGAGTGATCAGACAGTCACCCTGCCCCCATTGTCTGTAAAATTAAGAGGAGAGAGCAGATGAGGTCTCTGAGCACACCCAGAGTCTCCATGGTCCTATGAATGCAAAGAGGGTGGGAGGAGGGTAGAGAGAGAGAGAGAAGTTTAATCTGATGTGCATGGAGGGCAGCTTCTGGGATACCTGGGTGAGCAAGGAGATCTTCTCCAGAGTGGAGCCCCATCAGTGTCATAGTCTACTGTGTCCCAGCTGCTGCTGGCAACGCCCAAGGCTCAATCTCTTTAACCCATCAGACATAACACATACCCTTCCTATCTTTGGGTGGCACTCTTCCATTGATCCACCCTGTTTCTGACTGCTCTACTCCTGGCCACTTAGGATGCTCTTTGAGATCTGGTGACATTTAAGAAAGTTCTATTGTGACATGGAAAAAGCAGGAATGCTTGGTTAGAATGTGAGCCTGGATGTCCAGGGCGCAGGCACTACTGTGAGAGATCTGCCATGCTAGGTGCGTGCTGGCATGCTGACTGGGTGGACAGCTCTACTCTGCCACCATTGCCGCTTCCACAGCAGCACCAATAACAGCCAGTAGCTAAGCTGTTGGCTGTCCCTTACTGACCCCAGGATTCCTCACTTAGCCCCTTACTCTGTTATAGCCCGGGGGGAGGGGAGGAAGAGGTGGGCTACAGTGGGTGCTGTAGCGGAAGTAATGGCAGCAGACAGGGAAAGGGTCGATCATGGTGGGAACCAGGAAGATGGAGGGAGGGGGCAGACCATAGTGGGAGCCATGGCAACGTAAAGGATAAGGGCTTGGCTGTGGTAGCCTGAGTCAGAGGCAGGACCTTCAAGGTGGCCCATGGTGGTAGCGATCTTTCCTGTGTGCACGACACTTAAGGGCCTCTAACAGATTCTCAAGAGGCCCTGTGGATGCCCATAACCTGGGCCTACTCTCTGCCCACACCAGGAAGTTGAGGGTGGTTGTATTGTCCCTTTCTCAGGCCCTTTGTTCTCTGAGTACCTTCCACAGCCTTTGTCTCTGCTATGCTCGGCCCTTCCAGTGAACACCCACAGTGTGAGCACCAGGTGGAGGCTGGGCAAGTGTAAGCTGCAGGTGGCTGAGTGGATATGTATGCGCTGATCCAGGAAGTGGGGCTGTGGGTGGGCCTGACGATGTGCTGCCCTGGGATGGATGCACTGCTCCCTGACTCCTGAGTAATACAAAGGACACGTGTCTATCACTACCTGGTTTCCCCTACTTTGTTCTTATCACTTGTCCCATGGCCTGACCTTCAACACTCACATTCCTTCCACTGATGACAAAGAGCTGAAGGTAGGACTGCCTGCCAGCGTAGACATGCTATTCCAAGGTATGTAACAGCAGAGCCATGGCCACACGGGGCTCCAGGCCAAGCAGTGCTATCTCTAAGAACTAAAGCTGCCTCCCGTCACTGTCTGTCCTATAGCACCTCACTCCAGTAGACTTGGAACACCTCACAGGCTGAGCTTCCTGTAGGGCATTGGCAGGTAACTTAGGGCCAAGACAGCAAGACTTTCAGAGCTTCCTTTATGAGCAACCATACCTCCCTGGGAACCTAGAGCATCATGCCTGATCTGTGTGGGATGGGTAGATGGAGCATAGCAGGCAGGTAGGCAAATTTGCTCTGTGTGTTTACAAGGCTGCTTCAAAAGGCAGAGACAGGGCAGCTATGAAGGTCACATCTACACTACAGTGGAAATGCAAAAGCTTCATCAGGGAGCAATAAACCCTGCGCAAATCTCAGCCTGTGTCCATTTACCCTAGCTGGATGCAGGCCTTTGCCTAGCTAGTCTACACCTCTTTGGCAGAAGCCTTGGCCATGGAAGCCCAGCCTGGTCTCATCATGGAGCAGTGAGCACGGGGCTGGTACGAATAGTAGCAAATTGGGGAACCTGCAGCCGCATATGGAAAGGACCTGAGAGGCTGCACCACACAGAACCAGGAGCTTACACTGCTCCAAGGCCTTGGGGGGCAGCAGTTAGTGAGCAGAACCATGGGAAGTGTGATATAATGGAGGGGCTGGGGCTCAGCCTCTGGCCTAGTTACTGCCTGGCACACAATATCCAGCAAGTGTTTGCTACCGAAATATTTACCACTGATGGGCTGTGAGAGGCTGGAGAACAATCAGAGCTTGCATACCAAGGGTCTCTTCCTACGTCCAGCCCAGCATCACCCTGTGTTAGAGCATCTGTGTTATAGTCAGAATGTGAAATGCTCCCCACAAGCTTGTTTGTTTCAACACCTGGTCCCCAGCTGGTGGCACTCTCTTGGGAGGTTATAGAACACTTAAGACATGGGGTGATTGTAGGCTACTACCACTGAGTCACACCCCAGCTCCTCACTGGGGGATTCTAGGCAGGTGCTCTACCACTGAGCCACACCCACAGCTCCTCACTGGGGGATTCTAGGCAGGGGCTCTACCACTGAGCCATACCCCAGTCCCTCACTGGGGGTTCTAGGCAGGAGCTCTACTTCTGACCCATATCTTGGAGGCTATACCTAATCCCCATTTCATCCTGAGCTCTCTGCTTCCATGATCTACCAAGATGTGGGGAGAAACCATCTTAGCACTATGGGTGGAGCCTCCTCAGAACCATGCCTTCTCTACCATGACAAATTGTATCACTTGAAGCTTCTGTTAGGTGTTCTGTGCAGCAATGAGAAAAATTAACACATCTCATATACACTTCACTGAGGAAGATGTAGGGCTGTCAGGAACCACTGGACACTGGTGGCTCTTGGGCTCTGATGCTCAGCAGCCACTCTCCAAACACTGACACTTAGCATATAGCACCCAGCTTTGAAGTACATGCTCAGCTGCAGGGCCTCCCACTGGAACCCACATCATCTCCATCACTTTCTGACCCTGCTCTTCTGACTTCTGAGAAGCAGGTGCCATATGGGAAGCACCCAGACAGAGGCCAAATGTATATGCACATGTGCGTATGTGTGTGTGTGTGTGACAGGGAGTGTGACAGGAACCAAAGCAGGAGATGAGGGTAGCCACAGGGCCATTTCTGTTTTGCAGAGAGGCCCCACCTCAGCTGCACATCTGGTGGACCTTTTTGTGTAGATGTGGAAATGGGAGTGCTCTGGAGGTCAGAGACTGGCAAACTATGGTCTCTGCATCAATGGAACAGCAAATGACTTTGACATTAAGCTGCCAATGCATTTAAAGCTCTTTGTAGATGAGCCCATTCATAATGAATCAAAACTGGACATGGGAGACATCCTTCAGTAGGTGAATGGACACAACACTTGTGGAATACACCAATACCAGCAATAGAAAGAAATGACTAGACCAGATGTAGACCTATTACTGAGAAGAGAGAAGAGAGGATGGCAAGCTTGAGGCCAGCCTGAGCTACATAGTGACATTCTATCTCAAAAAACTATAAAGGCTGGACTTGGAACTTAGTAGTAGAGCACCTGCCTAGAAATTCTTAAGTGAGGGGCTTAAGTAGGTCAGAGATAGAACATTTGGCTTGATGTGAACAAAGCCCTGGGTTGTATCTCGATCCAAGCAAAAATAAAAACAAATGAGTAATTAAGTCCAGAAATTACCCAGAGGAGTCTCAAGTGAGTGCTGCTAAGTGAGAGGATCCAGTACACAGAGGGGCCCACCTTTGGGACATCCCAAGAATGGCAGCATTATGGGTAGGAGATCTGTAGGAGCTGGGAGATGACGGATACTCAGAAGACAGGAGCTGCTCTCTGAGATTCCAAATTCTAATGCATTTGCACAAACCGAGAACATTCTGTGAGCACAGACTTCACAATTCCCAGCAACTGGACAGATTGGGTTTAGAGACTACAGCTACCAGGCCATACGTGGACAAGCTTGGATAGCAGTATAAGAAAGTGTGGCACAGGTTAGGACACAGGAGGAGCTTATTTTACCCTCCTCTTCTCTGTCAACCTAATGCTATTCTACAAATAAATGTATTAGTTTTCAAGAAGCCCCAAGAATACTTGGCATATTGTAGAAACTCTATAAAATTCAGAGCTTGGTGCCATAAATAGTTTTATCGAAACATAGCCACTGTGTTGTTATGCCAGTTCACAGCAGCAGAGCTGAGCTCCTGGAGACTGGGCTGTGGACTCAGGGGTGGGCACCCATGAGTTCATGAATCTTGTGTATTAATCGGGCTTTGGCAGATACATGGTCCCTTCCTCCAAGAAGCGTACTTAGGACACAAAAGGAAAAAGATTCCAAGCTCTTTGAGTAAACCCTTGCATGGCTACCCTGTGGATGGAGAAACTGAGCCAGGCTCTCCTGAGCCCACCCAGCAGGGTCACACTCTGCATGGCTGAAGGGCCCTGGGTATGGAACTCTGGGACATTTGCCATTTCCCATGCATACACCTGCAGTCTCTGGCAGCCCGGCACTGTGCGTGCAGGTGTGCGGAAGCTGGCTGCCTCCTCACCTGCTCTTTCTGCTCTGAGCGTAGGCTCTGTGTGCTTCCGCAAGAGCACAGCAGGTGGAATCACAGTGATACAGGCAGAGCTATGCCTATCCTAAGGCTGGGTACACAGTTGAGGAAGTGCCCACTGCAGGGTGCCAGATTGCGGGGAGGGGGGGACTGGATGGTGGGAGCAGCTCTGGAAGGCAGGTAGCTCAGGCAGCTTCTATCCTAACAAATGTCACACTGTGCCCCAGGGACAAAGCCACATCAAGGGGTGACATGGTCACACTGCAGGCTGAGCCAGACATCCCATTGGTGGTGCAGATCTGGAATCTGGGATCATGTGGACCCTGCTGGCTGTGTCTTAGCTGTCTAGTACAAGTTCCTGATCTGGGAAGCAGGATTGTGCAACCTAAGGGGTGAGAGTACATGTTTATATAAAAATACAGGTTCACACTTTTATTCACATGGCTAGGCCCGACTTTTTATATGGGTGCTGAGGTTGAACTTGGGTCCTCATTCAGTTTTACTCCAGACCTGTCTCTTGTATTTTGCTTTTTTTCTTTACATAATGTCTCACTGTAGCCCAGGCAGGCCATGACTGAGATCCTCCTGCCTCTGCCTGGACTTCTGGTATTGTCAATATCCACCATATAAGCACCATTACCAAGTCTTTCCTTTCATTAACACATCTCCCCAATCAGAGGCCTGAACCAAAGGTTATACCATGGTGAGGGCTTTGGAGGTGCCTCCCTGTGTCTGTAGCAGGTGTCTAGGCAAATGGCTGGACCACTCGTAGCTTCCTGTTCTTCCCAGCAATGCTGGTTTATGGCACTGGGTCACAGTACTTCTGTTGGGATGTGTGTTGTGGGCTCTGCACCACCAATGGGATGTCCCTGAACAGGTTCCTCCAGGCCCTGGGTTATATATAATAGATTGTAGAGTGGTCAGAGGCATGAGAGAAGGGGACCCAAGGTCAGGGTCACTTGCATCTCAAGAGCTTTGCAGTCAATTCTATTGGCCGCTGTCTGGCTTCTTGTTTCTGACTACCTTCTGAGTAGTCCTTGTGAACCACAGGGAATGAGATTCCACCAGGATTTCTGGGGACAGGACTGGTAGGCCACTCCTCCCAGGTCTGGTCTTTCAAAGGAAACTGGAGACTCTGGGGTCAACTTCTCTTGGGAGAGGAGGAGTGGGCAAGATGCCAGACTCCCAATGTGTACTGGAGCTGAACTACTGCCTTCCCCCACACAGCAGCCTTGGGAGGCAGCTCAGCCACCCACACACGGCAGAGGCTGGGTCCAGGCTGGGAAAGGAAGCGGAGCCATGTGGGACTGTGAGCCAACCCTCAATTATCCCAGTACACATTTGCAGAACCTGCTTGGCTGGAAACAGGCCCCAGCTATTTCTAACTCTGCCACAGACCCCTCCGGCCTGGAAGCTGTTTGGGGTGAAAAGAAAATGAGCGGAAGTTACTGTGAGCTGGGGGATGGAGTGACCTTGCCTGAGCCTGAGCTGGCCATGGCCACACAGTTTTGCATGAGCCAGCCCTGCCTCCTGCCTGGGCCCTATCCATTTTCCCTCTTCTCTTACCAATCTCTTTGTGAACACCCTATCTGCTAGCCAGGTATCTGCTAGTGGATGAGGGTTATACAATTGCTTTAGCTCTGATAGTATTATAGAGGGAATGAGGGTACATAATGGCCAAAGATGGTATGGGATGGTACCAACTCTACTCTAGAGTCTTGGGGAGAAACTTCCTGTTGTAGTCCTACTGGTACTACACTGTACAGGGGAATTTCTTGGGGCTGTGTGGGCCCCAAAGGTCAGAATGGCACAGAGGGGCCTCTACCCTAGGAAGGGACCTCATACCATGGAGAACAGGGAAGGGGCAGACACAGGTGACCCACTGGCCCAGAGATGCTTTAAGGTTGCTGCTGGGGTTCCCATGTTCCCTAATAGGAGTTATGGGGTGAGTGAGGTTGGGAGTAAGGAAAGGGTGTTCCTGGGGTCTTGTCACTTCCACTTTGAGACCTGCCTGCCTAGCTTGCCCGCTGTGGCCAATGCTGGGGAACTGCTTTAAGGCTCTGCCAGGGACACCAGCAAAAAAAGACCCTGGTATCAATACAGGCTATACACAGGAGGGCAGCATCTGTGGGTACCAGCTTAGTCACCAACAGGGACCCTCAGGTGACCCACACTTCCACAGGTGCAGGGCCAGCAGAACCTGTAATTATCTGCCCTTGACAGATGAGGAGGCAGATGTAGAGGCAGGCAGCTGGCCAGCACCAGCTCATATTGTAGTGCGCTGAGGACCAGGGTGTGTCCAACATTGAGTTCTTGCACTCATTTCCTTCCTAGATATCGCGGGGCCATGGGACAGAAGTCTCCAGACTGGACAGGACCAGGTAAGAGGAGGAGGCAGTGAGGCAGAAGGACAGGCTGAGGCTATGGTTGCTACAGTTGGCCAAGGGAAGGCTTTGGAGAAAACTGGAGCCAAAGCCCAGCAACCCACAAGAAACATTTCCTTCTCGCTAAGCTGTCTGTAAGACTCATTGGTGCAGAGGGTGTGGACCACAAGAGCCTGAGTGGAGCAAATGGGTGGCTCCAGAGGCTGCTTCAGACCCTGCTGTGGAGACAGGTGCCCCTCTACCAAATAAACCTACAAGGAGGGCGACAGTCCCAAGGGTAAAGTACTTGCCTTACAAGCACCAAGATCCTAATCCAATCCCTAGATCCATGTGGAAAAGCCAGACATGGTAGCACCCTTGTCATCCCAGGCCAGGGAGGAGGAAAAACGTATAGCCCCAGGATAGCACTAGCTAGCCAGCTTAGCAAGTTCCAAGTTGGTGAGAGAGGGTCTCAAAGATGGATGGTGTGCATTGTGAGGAACAGGTAGCGGTGTCCTCTCTCTCCACCCTACACACACAGATGTACACACGTGATCATGAAAGTGCATTCTTACAAAGACCACAGTACAAGGAAGAGTTTATACACCCCAGGACTGCCCAGAGTGGCACGATGCAAATGTCTTCTCTCTCCAATATGAGCCACCACCCAACTCTACCAAGGTCACAGGATACAGCCCCTTCAATACATCACCACATACCAAGTTCTTCACTAGTTTGGCCACCATGTGAGAAGGGTCCTAACCAGTGACCACAGTAACATACCAGCTCTTACCTGGCTACCACTAAGCACAGCTTTCACCAAGCCATTCTATTTTGTCCCAGCAAGAGCACACATTCTGTAGCCTGTCTGTTGCCAGGAGTTGGGGGAGGAGACCATGCTGTGGCTATACTGGCCACCTTGAGGTTGAGGGAGTTTTGAGCCCTGGGTGTAGCCAGGACCCCAGGAGAGGCTCACACCACGTCGGTTGGGGTTGTGTCCATCAGCAGAACACATGGGGCCTCCTCCTTGTCCCTCCTGCCATAGTTAGGGAGCTGCCTGGAGTCAGGGAAAGCTGGCCTGTTTCTGAGCCCTGAGCTGAATGCAGTTGCTTGCTTTTCCTGCCTAGCTGGTTGGTGTCACTGAGTGCCCCTTGGGTCTGACCCACTGACACCTGAAGAATGGTGACTGTGTGTGTGCATGGTTGGCTAGGCAACTCCAAGGACAGCTGGTGGGCAGGAACACCTCATCCGCCTCTGTGGGCAAGTGAGGAACTAGGAGAGCGTGAGGACAGTGTGTACAGGTACAGTAAGCAGCTATTCTTGCCCTCATTCTCTTGTGTGCTACAGAAGCTGTCTTAGGTCTCACAGTCAGCTAGGAGGTCACTATAAGTGGGCTTGTGACAGAAAGAAGGTGGGCAGAACTTCTGAGTAGACTGGAACTAGTTGGAATAGGGTGACAGGGTCAAAGTAGTACTGTGGTGACTGTGTCTGCCTTTTGGAGACCGGAGCTCAAGTGACTTAAGCTTTTTAGAGCGAGGTTCTTACTGTGTAACCTTGAATAGCCTGGTCTGAAACTGGTTGTGCACACCATGATTTCAACAATCTTAAAAACAGAATACAGCAGGACCTTGTGGTGCATACTGAGGCAGGAGGATTACAAGTCTAAGGCTACAAGACAGGGTTCAAGGCTAATGTGGGCAGTAAGTCCCTGTCTCTAACTACAAAGTACAAAGAGAACTGGGGATGTAGTTCAGTGGCAGTGCTGCATAGGCCTCTGCAGAGGCTGGGAATATCACTCAGCACTGGAGTGCTTGCTTCTCTAGCATGCAGGAGGCCCTAGGTTCCATTCCCTTACCACCAAAGGACAAAACAATGAAAATCCTACAATACTTTGGAATGCAAATTAGACCTTATCTACACACACTGATGTAAGTGATGTGTTCATTTTGACAGCTGCTCAGCACATCTTCATTTACCAATCTTTAAAAAAAAAAAAACACATACACACAGAATTCCTACACTGCATTAAATTAAATACCCATCAGTGATCCTGAGTTATTCAAAGGTACACAGAAGCAAAGAAATACATTCCTGATAGCTTACTGACTTAGAGACTTGGGGCGTTCAAATATTTATTTACTTAGTCAAAGGTTTAAGAGTGCAAAGAAGTATAAAAATGGAGGGATGTAATTTGACAAGTCCAGAAAATCTCCAAGACACACTACAAAGTTGCAAGGAACAGTAGATGCTGCATCTGATGCGCCTTTGCCACCACGATGGGCAGTTCCCAGGAAAGGGGCCAGACAGACAGATGGATGGAACAAGGATAAATGAGCCACTGTACAGCGACAATCTCTAGGCCAGGACTAATTTTTTTTTCTATGAAATTCTGCATAAAAGACGTGGGCCACACTGGGCATATGTTTAGACAGACAGGTTCCTGTTTCTGCAGGTCGTGTGTGGCCCAGCTACACATGGAGCAGAGTGGAGCTGGCCTGCTTCTGTGCTTCCCACACATAGCTATTGACCAGAGTCTCTTCCCCTGTCACACATAACACTGGGATCACAGGCCACTCTAGGGTCATGTGCCATGCTAGTACCATAAAACCATCCCACAGATACAAAGCAAGGTTGTTGCCAGTGATCGGTAAGCCCTTGTAACCCCAGATTTTCAGTTACAATGCCCCTCCACTCCCATCAAGGAACAACTTCACTTCTGCTGGACCTGTGTACTTCGAGAACTTGTATACACGACTGGCCAAGCCACATTCCAAGCACCCTCCCTCAGGCTGTGACACTCCTGCTTCGATTAAGAGGGATCCCTCTTCAGGATCACATTGTGTACGAGATTCCAACAGATACATGCTTTGTGAAGACCACTGATCCTTCCCAGCTTGAAGGGCTTGCCCAGCTACCTATGGCACCAGCTTTGGTACCTTTGGCCTGACCACCAAGTAGCTGGCACATACAGCTTGCCCTTTCCCTTCCATGAGCTATGCCATATACTAACCCCTGGCAGAGGTCTGGCAGCAAGATGCCTGCCCTGCCCCTCACTGCCCTCTGGGCACCTACTACCTCTGGACAAAGTCACAGTGCCACAACTCATAGGGCACAGACTCACAGAGTACAAAGTGAAAAAAGTCAAGAAGTGGCCAGAAGTCAGTGCTTGTCAGGAGTGGGGAAAAAGGGGCCAGTATGTCACCTCCTACCACTGAAGACCATACTATGGGGACACAGGGCTGCTCCAGCACATGACTCATTTACCAGCCAACACTGACCTTCTTCCCACTGAGGAGAAGAGCTGCCTGTGGCTGAATGAGCCGTCTTGATACACACACAGTGCTGCCTACCTTGAAGATGAGGCAGTCCGTCTGGTGCTCAGCGTATCGGGAGGTGAGGCGGTATTGGCTCTCCGTGGTCACATCAATCTGGTATCCGGTCAGCGTGTAGCAAACCTTTCGGAACTCCTGGATCTTGGTCTGGAAAACCTCCTTGAGCCGTTGGTTCTTCAGCTCAGCACTTTCCACCTGCTTCCGCAGCTCTGTAGGGAGAAGGGCATGGTGTGAGTCCCATCATGCACTGGTGGGAGAGGGAAAATGGCCAGGGGGAACAAGCAAGGATGAACTATGGCCTAACTGGAGTCCCTGCTGCCTGCAGATGCCTGAGGCTGGTGTCCATCAATCTGTGAGCCCTGAGGAATCAGAAGAAAAAGGACAAGAGGCCAGAGAAGCTGTGTGAACTTCTGGTGGCAGCCATAATAAACTTACTATATTAACAATAGTACTTAAAAAAAACAAAGCAACAGTGATTCCGAGAGACAGATGCTGTGACCAGATACCCTGCTAGCAGAACAACAGTGCCCAACAGAACATCACTCTCCATTACTGTTAGAAAGCACTATAGGGTCATGCTTTGGGGGGAGGGGCGGGGCTGGTCTCAAGTGGGCAGCAGGTTCTAGAGCCCGAAGGAGAAGGAAGCACCAGGAATCCAGGTCTGCAGTGAGGGTCAGAGTCCCAACTGCTCTGGGTACATGGACCATCCACTAGGCTGCAGCCTCAGCCCCTTCCTTCCAGGGATTGGCCACTTGCCCTGAATGAGCTAGCACAGCACTCAGAGAGAGAGGCGGATGGAAGCTGTTTGGATATTGTAGACTGTTTTATTTATAGGCATAGGATCCACATGCTGGCCACCTGTAGCCAAAAGGACCCTCCTTGTCTTTCAGCAAGGACTGGGTGGGCTCCAGATAACCTGGCTTAGGAGCCCCTCCCCAACTTCCCACGTCTCTGGGAGTATCACTCAGGGCAGAGCACCACCTCCCCAATTGCCCGCCATGGTTTACTGGTGCTTAGGGAGAAGCCAGCTGCGCAAAGCCACCAGGAGCACACACAATTACCATGAATCTCTCACCCAAGGTGCCTGCTGAGTAATTAAGCCCTGATTTACACCCCTGTTAATTACTGAGCCTGGCTCCACTTACACACACAGGGACTTTCTCAAGCTGGGCACTTCCTGGAAGTCCTTCATGGAGCTTTCTCACAAGGGGAGCCCTGCAGGCCTGGGCCATCAGGCTCAGGTAGTGGTGTGCTGTGGACCTCCCCTTCGCTGTGATGAGGAACTGGGGTTAGTTAACATCAGCCATGATATGTGGGCACTTTTGAGGAGGGTGGTCCTGGACTTTTGTGGGGAAGGATATCCCTAAGTCAGAGGAACTCAGCGTCCAAGAGACTCCATGGACTAGGCCCTTCACAGGTCCTCATGGGTTCACTGTCAAAGAGAAGCAGAGAAAGGGTTTGAGGTCAGGCCTGAGACAGGAAGGAGACTGAGCTCGTGTCCTGTGCTCCACAGCCCCAGAGGATGATTAGTATGTGCAGATGGGATTTCTGCACATGCTTTCTAGAGATCTGTGGGGCCAGAGAGGCTGCTTTCTATGAGGGCCATGTGGGAACAAGAAGCTTTGAGCAACCCGGAGGAAAATGGAGACCACAGAGGGCTGGGTCCCCATTTACTCTGCCAGTTCTGTGTCTCCGCACCATCTCCCAGGGGAGAATAGCATGTGGCTGTCCTCAGATATAGCCTTGAGGATCTAGCTAGGGAAAGTCCTGGAGACCAGCCTAAGTCAGATGCATAAACTCAAAAACCATTTCACCACCAGGACATGGTTCTAGAGTAACAGCAACTGCTCTGGAAAGGAGATTCTCCAACTGGCTGGGCTGCCTGCGAGTTTCACAGGAAGCTTTCGAGATGCAGCTTTTGAGAGCTGTTACCCGTGCTGGGGTGGGCTTGTTGATGATGCAGCTCCTTTGAGTCATCAGTGCTTCAGTAAGTAACCCCAATAAACTCACTGCTTCATTAACTTAGACTTGGGCAGATTGTTCTGTTGTTGGTACCCTATCTAGAATGAACAGATTTTTTTCCCTTTGTGTCCTCCCAGGAAAATTCACACATTCACACCTCCAGATGAACATTTCCCCACCCCTTTTATAAACAAGGAAACTGAAACTCAGAGAGTACAAGCACTGGACCCATGTAGCTGAAGGGCTCCAGCAAGGATGCTGCTACCTTTGCCATCCCTCGTATTCTGCAATGGACAGCCCACCCACCCACATGCCAATGAGGAAATCACACTCTGAGCAAGGCATGCTGCTACCAGGGGCTGTGAGGAGAAATGGCTTGACAGACCCAGCCTGAAGGTAGAGGCTCTTCTGTGGGGCTGTCATCTGGCCGCTGGCCCTTTCCTGTGGCTCTTTCATCCATCACCCCACAGAGGCATTGGCAGACATTGTTCTCCACAGTGAGTCCCTTCAACAGGACACAGGCCCAGAGCCTTGATTAATCGAGTGATCAGACTATGAAAATGAAAGGTTAATTGGCAGCCCTGACCCCAAGACTCTTCCTGGCATCCCTGGGCCCCTTCTTCTTGAGAGAAGGCCTTCATCAGGAGAAAAAATTCACTGACCACACTTCCCAGGAATGTCTCAGCCATCAGAGACAGTGACAACTGTTCAAAGACCTCAGATGTCCAGTGGGGAAGATTAAATCTTGGGACCAAACACAGGCTGACCTTGAGGAAGGAAACAGGCTTTTGAGTAATTCTGATCTCAGAGGCAGGCAGGTGTAGGGCTCAGGCCCATTGAAAGCCCGGGGGAGGAGGTCTGTGTTCTTCATGGGATGAATGGAGAGGAGGCACTCTGGCCACATGCCAAGCAATCACAGGCATGATTGTGGCTGCAAAGAAGGAACACCTATTGCCCTTGGTGGTTGGGAGTGGAAGCCATCTCTTTCATGACGAGGGTGTGAGGCCACTGTTGGGAGGGGAAGACAGGCAAGACAAGCAAGGGGTGATGCCCAAAGCCTGGAAACCACCATTTGATTTGGGGTGCTTCAACTTCCTTGTTATTTCTGTGGCTCAGTGGCTTACATAAACAAGAATGAATAATTCACTCGATGGTTTGGATTAAATAAATAAAAGATGGGCTCCACCTTGGAAGGTCATTACTCTCCTGCCACTGGCTGTCACTCAGTCTCTTTCAAAGTGACCAAGAGTAGAGGTTGCTTTTGGGCTTCTCCAGGAGGCAAAGGGCCTTGGGGGTCTGTGATGACATACTCTGGCATTGGGGAGATGCCCTTAGGTACTCATGAGTGTGCAGGTAACAACAGAAGAGCGAGGGCCAGGGTGGTAGCTGTGGTGAAACCCAGGAAGCTGCAAGCCACCAAGAGGCTCTGAGCTCATTCTGAGACCAAGACCCAGAGCATGGCAGCTTTGTTCTGGAGCCCTTCTGCAGATCCACAGGGTCACCCCCTGGTGTTGCTCTAGCTCTTGGCAACTGAGATCCTTGAAGCTCTGGGTGCCCCTCCATCTTATCAGAGGCCTTGCCACACTGTCAGGAAGAAGCTGTGGTTGCTGCCAGCCTCCAGCTCTAAGCCACACTCCTCAGTATCTCCAGGCAAGGCTGTCCATGCCTCCCTTCCTATGGCTCTCTCTGCAAGCACAGACATGGATGTCCTATAAGGACAGGAGTGTGGCAGGTGACAATTGGGAGCCAGGGAAAGGATGTAATTGTTCATCAGACTTGATGGTGGCAGAGACTATGATGGGCCAGAGTGGGTTTCCAGAGTGGTCCTGGGCACCTCAGGCCTTGCCTCAAACCCCTGCTCTCTGTTCCATGTCTGTCTGGAAAGCTCACCCTGGCCTGTTGGCTGGTTCCACGACTCTTGGGAGGCAACAGGATAGCTCTGAGCTGACACCCTCACCACCTCAGCCCCGTGCTTGCCCTTTTGGACCCACAGGAGACATCTGCGAAAGTTCTGAGGGAAGGACACGGGACAGAAATAGCCTGTGCTCTGTGAGATAAAAGCTAGTGGTGATGCCACACTCTTGCCTGAGAACAGAGATGTTGGGATAATGAGCGTCTATGGATTCAGATCTCCGGAGTCTAAGCTCCTGCCCTCAAGTCTGCAGAATGGCTGATACTAGTGGGGCCAGAGAGGCACATGTGAGGTAGATTCAGAGGAGAGGTATTCCAGGGAGATGTCTGTAGGGCTCACTGCAGGCATGTGACCTGTGCCAGTCTGTGGACAGAAAGGTGGGTGCTGGGTGTGTTTTTTATTTAGATTTATTTTTTATTTTAAATTATATATATGTGTGTGTGTGTGTGTGTATACTCTAGTGTGAGTATGTGCATGTGAGTGCAGGTGCCCTCAGAGGCCAGAGGTTTCAGACTGCCCCTAAAGGTGGAGTGTTTATAAGTTGTCTCATGTGGGTGGGTGCTAGGAATTGAACTCAGGTGCTCTTTACCATGGAGCTGCTTCTCCAATCCCTGTGCTGGTTAGTTTTTGTGAATTTATACAAGTCTTGAAAGAAGGAACCTCAACTGAGAAACGGTCTCCTTCAGGCTGGCCTTTGTACCTGTCAATGGAGTGCTGTCTTGATTGCTAAGACATGTAGATAGGGTTAGCCAACTGTGGGCAGTGTCAGGGAAAGGTGGGCCTGGGATACATAAACAAGGAAGCTGAGCAAGCCCAGAGGACAAGCTAGTGTGAAGCCTTCCTGTCTGCTTCTGATCCTGACGTCAAGTTCCTGACGTGGTGCTTCTCAGTGACAGACTACAACTTGAAGCCAAGGAACATCTCCCCCTGCTCCCTAGTTGCTTTAAGGCAACATTTTATCACAACATCAAGGATTCAAACCAGACCAGACTCCACCAGTCCTAAACCCTCATGCTCACCTGCAACAGGCTGCTGTAGCTCTGGGTCACAACAGTGGCAGCCCTTATGACATTTGTCATGTCTTTCTGGTATGCAGAGCCTGGAGTTAGCTCTGCAGGACAGAAAAACCTAATCTTTTCTCTTCGGGGAGAGAAATACACAACCTTCAAAGAAAACTACTGAGGGACCGGTGATATGGCTCTGCTAGAGTACTTGCCTGGTGTGCATGAGGCCCTGGGTTTGATTCCCAGCATTGCATAGTGGTATATGCCTATAATCTCAGTATTATGGGAGGTAGGGGCAGGAGGATCAGAAGTTAAAGTCATTCTTGGCTCCATAATGAGTTCTGACAAGTCTGGGCTACATGAAATGCTATTTCAAAACCAAACCAAACAACCAACCCCCCAAAAACAAAAAACCCACCATGGCAAGTTCTTAAGGAACTTATAAGTTTTGCAAAGCTCAGGGTTCTAGTCATAGCATGAGGGATAGACCTGCCAGAGCCCTGTCTGAATGGTATACCCAACTCCAGTGCCTGGCAAACAACAGCATCATAGAATACTGGACCTTCTTGGCTCAGGCAGAGACATAATGAGAGAACAAGAAAGTGGGCTGGGGAGGAGGCACCTGCATAGGGGTGGGGACTATCAGGTGTCTGCGATGGCCCCTATCAGAGCAGAGCACCCTGTTCTGATCCCAGGCTGTGACCCCAGGAGCACTAGCCAAGGATAAGAATCCAAGCAGAGCTGACAGATGCCTACTGCACCTCTAACCACTGAGAGAACACTGACAGGCCCTGTAGAGGGTCCCAGGAGGAGTCAGGCATGTGACAGCATGGAATGCCAAACATGAAAAAGAACATGGTACAAAGGTAGCGTCTTACCTCAATGCAACCGAGGCAGTATAAGGATGTATGTGCTTAAGTACCCAGATCAGAAGATCACTGACTAAACATGGGTCCCATCAGAGCCGAATGAAGAGGTGTATGTGTGTGTTATGTATTTATGTGTAAATATAAATGTATGTATGTGTGTATGTGCATGCATGTGTGCATCCACACACCAGAACATACTCATACTAGAGAAAGAGACTTTCTCTCTGCTGAGAAGCCATGTAGAAAGAAAGGACATGTCTTAGTTGATGTTCTATTGCTGTGAGGAGACACCATGACCAAGGCAACTCATGAATTTAAGTATTTAACTAGGGGGTTGCTTATAGTCTTAGAGGGTTTGTCCATGATCATCAAGGTGGGAAGTAAGGTCATAGGTAGGCAGGGATGGCACTAGAGTAGTAGCTAAGAGTGTGCAACTGATCGACCAGAGGAAGGTGGAGAAAGCCTGGGCTGGTGTGGGCTTTTGAAAGGTTACCCTAGTGACACACCTCCTCCAACAAGGCTATACTTCCTAATCTTTCCCAAACAGTTCCGCTAACTGGAAACTAAACATTTAAATATATGAACCTATGAGGGTTGTTCTCTTTCAAACAACCACAGCAGGGGGCAGGGCATCGCAGTACAGGTCTGAGTGTTATGGCAAGGAAACTGAGACAATCTGTTACCACATTGACACTCACATGAAAATAACCTACACTTGAGTGTGAGTGTGCTAGAAGGAAATACAGCCAGGCTCTCTAACACCCTGGAAAGGAAGCATGCTTACATATAGGCCATCAGGAAACATGCATGCTACCTTTACTGTGATCACCAGAGATGCCCATGGCTATGTGGTCTTCCTCTCTGCTTTCTACTTTTGCAGATGGGCTCTCCCCTCCTGGTTATAATGCTATGGGGCAGGAGAAGAAAGGACAGTGTGGTCCAGTGGAGCAGTGACTACCTCAATGTCCCCAGCATCTCCTGATTAAGAGCTGGAAGTAGCTTTTTGAACATTACTTTGGGGATTCTTGGCAGAGCCATTTTCCCTTCTGAAAAGTGAACAGAATCCACTGGTATTTTCAGGCCTTGAGAAAACCACCATGAGGATATCACGTATCACAGCTAGCACAAACTGTGGCCCTCAAACTTGAGGCAGAGGTGCCCAGCCTGAAGGGTGAACCCACAGGCAGAGACAGTCATGCTCTAGGCTTTCCTGATGCTCTGACTGTACTTAGTAGTCTATTCCTTGTCTCCCCTTTGAGGGATCCATGGGTTGAGGGATTGGTTGGACTCTCTCTCGTGTCTGATCAGGTGGCAAGACAATACTTGGACTTTGGTCTCTACAGAGGCAAGAACACTGACTAACCAAGATAAGGAGACCTTATCTGCTTGGCCATGGTGCAGGTGGCATGAACCCCCTCCCTACATTACAGGGGAAGGGGTTAAGATCTGTCCTGCAATGTGATAATAGGGACCCTGCCTGAGTATCTGCTTCCAGGCCTGGGGAACTAGTGGCTAGCCAGAGAAGTCCCTAAGACTTATGTCCCCAGCTGCTGCAGGCACTGGAGGTGCTGGCCCTGTTCAGACCCAAAGCTGATATGCATCTAAGGGCTGAATTATTCATGCCTTGCTAACTTCCAAACCATCCCAGTTTTACATTTTTAAATATTTAATAATTAGCCATCAAATATTTATGTAATTTTATTAGCAGCTGTGGAGGCCAGGCACTGCTGTGGCTTTGACAGGGATGTCTGTGCCCCACTCCCTGTGGCTATCTGGACAGAATGGCAGGAGGAGATGTCCCAGAGCACTGACCCAGGGCCTGCTGGGCCATTATGGGTTCAACCTTCTGGGACACCACGCAGAAGGAAGCAGAGTAGCCAGTGGGTGTGGCACAGAGCACTGAGGCTAGTACTAGCCCATCGCAAATCCAAACTACAACCAACCAAGCCAATAGAGTAGCTGACAGGTGATGTGCAATGCCAGCTAAGACTTTCTTCCCTAAACTCATCCTGGAGAGTGACTGGTAGGGCTGCTGGTCTAAGATGAGGGGCTGTGGTTCCCAAAGTGGCTAGGCCACTACCAGGCCTCCTGCTGCCCTATGGAGATGGGGCTACTTTTAACACCACCAATGCCAGGAGCCAAGAGATTTGGTCCCCACCACCAGCCTGTGTTCCCCCGCTGGGCCGGAAATTGCATGGTTTACACCAGCCTCAGTGATGCTTGCTCGCCCTGGAATTATATGCAGATGAGCAGATCGTGTGCACCCGCCTGGCTGTTGGCAGCCGCCCCTGGGTAAGCTCTGAGCGCCTTTCAAACGGGGCATCTCTGTGTGATTAACTGCTCACTCCAGCAAGCAGCTTGTCACCTTGCACAAAAATGATTTGAAAAGACACCGGCAATTACAGCCCACCAGATTACAGGGTGGGAGAGTCCTGGGGTGACAAGCGGGTGCTGATATCATATTCGTTCTTGTAAGACTCCCTCCCCCACCCCAGGGACAGAACAAGAGAGGCCCTAAAGCACCAGGCTGCACAGTCCCTGTGGCAGTAATCTTGACAGTAGAGAATCAGCAGCCCCTGATTTTACACGTCCTCCAGGGTAAGAGGGACACTGCCCTGGCTGATGGACGTAGACACAAACCAGAGGCCCAAGGGTTGACTTCACCCAACCTGGGTCTTCAGGATCATGGTAGCCCAGAGAGACACCCACAAACACCTACTGGGTGCAAGGTGATGTTACTGCAGGCCCTGCCCTGGGCTTGAGCAGGAGCTTCCATCAGTAACCCAGGCCTCAGCTCAGAAAGACCCCTGGACCACTGGCCAGTGGGCTGAAGCTACACGGTCCTACATGTCTCCTGCTGCTGACTTCATGGCTTTATCTGTTGAGTCATCGGTCAGCCCTTCCTCCCCAACATCAACGCTTCCCAGAGTAGGCTTCTGCCCTGTGGCACAAGCCTGAGGTGCCCAGCAGAGGCCCCTTCAGTGACACACAGAGTCATGCACACTTCTATATTACTACTACTAGCTCAGGAAAATAAGAGCCAGGGGTTGGGTGCCAAGCTGTATGCAGCCCCATCTGGAACTAGACCATGGTTTTGGTGTCAGTGATCCTCAACCTGGAGTCTCTGGTTGCCTCTGAGGATCACTCAACAGGCTTCCCTCACCACCCCATCTGGGACATGTGAATGGAGAGCTCCCACCCAAGACCACCACTGCTGTGAGTAACCGAAACTGCTGCAGGCTGTAGTCCTTGTCAACTTGCTACCCACCGCTGTAGAATCCCTCCCTTCGACTGCTGTAGATCCAGCATTGACCCAGAGGCCCTAATCAGATGCTTGACCTCTCCCCGCCACCACTGACCTGAACTAGCCCTGCTTAGATAGAACTGACTGCCCTCTTTTTTTTTTTTTTTCCGAGACAGGGTTTCTCTGTGTAGCTCTGGCTGTCCTGGAACTCACTCTGTAGACCAAGCTGGCCTGGAACTCAGAAATCTGCCTGCCTCTGCCTCCCAAGTGCTGGGATTAAAGGTGTGCACCACCACCGCCCAGCCTGACTGCCCTCTTGATCAGATGCAGGAGATAGGGGTAGGGCAGGATTTCCCTTCTGTCCACTGGTGTGGAAACTTAGCCTAAGTGCTGGCTTGGCTTCCAACACTGCTGTGTGCATCAGATTCACTCACCCATGCCTGGGCAGTATAGTTCTTTGCCATACTACAAGAGGCTCTGGACTTATGCCTCCTACAGGGGATTGTGCTTGGTGCTATACTTCTGGAACAAGCGCTACCACCACCTGGTGCCCTCCTTCCTGCATCCTTGAGTTTCTGCACCTCTGGTGCTGCCCTGCTTTGGGGGTCCTGTGGACCCTGTCTGTCCGAGGGTCTACTTCCACCATTATACACGTCCCTGGAGGCAGAGACTGGCTCCCCCTTGGGGCAAGTCCAGCATCCATAGCGCCCAGGACACAGAGCCATTGAGACAGGCTCAGCAGCACTAAATGAATGCATGGGCCCAAACTCTCCTTAGACAGGGCTGGGTGGCCTGGAGCAACCTATGACCCCACTTGACGGTCTCTAGTATGCATAGCTATGGAAGACTGGAAAACTAAGACTGAGAAGCCTTGGGAACACAGGTCATTAAAAGGTACAGAGAGGAAGGCTGGGGATGTGGCTTAGTTGGTAGAGCACTTGCCTAGTGTGCATCAAGTCCTGGGTTGAATCCTCACCACAGTATAAACCAGACATGTTAGTGCACACCTGTGATCAGCACTTGGGAGGTAGAAACAGGAAGCTCAGAAGTTCGAGGCCAGCCTAGATTACATGAGATACTGTCTCAAAGGAAAAAAAAATCAAAACAACAAACAAAACCAATCCACCAACTAAATAAAAAAAGACTCCCAGAAAAGAACAAACAAAAAAAGGGGGGAGGGGAATACTGTAGAGCAAGGCCTGGCTGGCTGCGAGTGCTCATGACCACCAGTCCACTACTAGGAAGCACTGCATGGTGCAAGATGCATTGCAGAGAGTGAGATACTTCACAGAGGCCAGCCTGCACTGCTCCAAGATTAATTTCTACCCACAGCCACTGTTGGCAGTATGTGAGCCTCTTTGACAGGCTACTGGACCATAAGCTGGCATGTTACCCAAGGACAGCTATCCCAATGGCTGGAGTCCTACCTTGGCTCTCTAAAGGCCATGTTTCCCTTTAGGAACTCTGCACTGGGAAGCTCTGGCAGAAAAAGTGGCAACAGATTTAAGAAGGGAGAGTCGGGGTGGGTCAAAGGCATGCCACAGTTAGGGTAACACAGAGGGTCAGATGGGAGCAGCCCTAAGGAATCCATCCATAGGATGAAAGCGCACTGCAGGCTCCTGCAGGCTCCCACAAGCCCTGCCTTGCATGTGGTGACTCAATCAGCCATGGCACACATAGTCCTTGGGAGCACTCATCAGGGCTGTGCTCCTTGCTCCCTGAGCTGATGACCCCTCTTCACTGGTCTCAGCTGGGCAGTTCTAAGAGGTCACAGCTGCATTCAGGCTGCAGTTTGGAGGGGAGTGTCACTCCCAGTCCAAGATAGCTAGAAGGTTTGGGTGATCCAGAGAAAAGCCATTTGCCATAAGGTCAATTTTGATGATAGAAGACTGACCCACAGCAGTGGCAAGAATGGAGTTCCATCAGCCTGGCTGCTGTGAGTGACTGTCCTCTAAGCTCAGTAATTACCATCTTGGGAAGCTCAGCTCTCCCCCTGGCAAATGAACTGGCCTGGCTGAGCCTGCTAAATGGCTGGGCCTGCTGGGTCATACCCCACCATGGACCCTGCCACCTGTTACAGGCAACTGTGCCTTAATTGCACTTGAACTCAGGGAGGGGATAGCACAGCTGTTCCAAACCTGCATATAAGATATTTATGATTCATAACAGTAGTAAAATTAGTTATGATGTAACAACAAAATAATTTTATGGTTGGGGGATGTCACCACAGCATGAGGAACTGTATTAAAAAGTCACAGCATTAAGAAGGTTGAGAACCACTGGGCTAGAGTATATAGGATGGGGAAAACAAGGAGAGGGAGGGAATCCATTGATGTGGCTAAAGGGAAAGCTCTCATCCCTGCTGGGTAAAGGTTTTCAGAGTGGCCAGTGCAGAAATAAGCACACATAGCCCTGTAACTAGTCCCTAACCTTTTCTTTGAAAGAAAGTGCAATAAATTCATTGGGTTTCTGGAGTGTACCTTGGCAGAACTGTGCCTCAGTTTGTCATTGTGACCTCAGGAGAAGAGGCAGCTGTTGCTTATGTCTCTCTGGGAAGGCATTTCAGCAATACTAGCAGGTAGAGCTCTTGTGCTGCATGTCTCTGGCAGGGCTGAAATCAAGGCTCTGAGTGCTAGACCAGAGGTTACAGAATCCAAATCAGTAACCTGTAGGCTCGTATGTTGCTACTAAGTTAAGGACGAGGCTCAGTCTATGCCATGCTTAGACTCACTCACCATTCTTATTCCCAAGAGGCTGGATAGTGAGGCAGGGAGCTGCTTCTGACAGTGTGTCACAGAGTTGGGGAGATACCCGGCAGTATCAGGACTTGTTTTCAAATCCCCAGCACCCATGTAAAAAGTCAGGCATGGCCACATGCCAACAACCCCAGAGTGTGAGGGGTGGAGAGAGATAGGAGGAATGCTGGGGTGTGCTGGTGACTAGCCTAGTTCCAGGTTCATGAGAGACTCTGCATCAAAAGATTAAGATGGAGCATGATGGAGGAGGAGATTGGACATCCTCTTCTAGGGTCTATATCCATTTTACACACACACGCGCGCGTGCGCAGAGCCTATTCATGTCCTCTAGGAGAGCCACAGCTTTCAAAGAAAGGGTTCACACACAGAGACAACCAGAGACCAATAGGCATGACCTCAATATGTGTGCATACATATATCCTCTTCCCTACCATAGCTCAAAATACTTGAAGCAGAGAATCATGTCACAAATAAGAGAAAACAGCTGCTTCAAGACAAACTTCCTGAAGCTTCCTTCTACAGACGTGCCAGGCAGGTAATCTGCCAAGAGAAGAGTGGGGCAGAGGCAGTGGTCTGCCATCTGCCGGACAGAACATAAACTCTGATGGAGCCAGCGGGCAGAGGCACATTAGAGCCACAGAGTTGGAGTCACATCTCCACAGGGCTGAGAGCTGGCAATCCGTTCTGCACACTGGATGTATTATTAATTCCTGACACTGGGTGTACAGAAACCATAATTCCCTGGAAGGCAAGCTCCTTTTGGGGAGGGGGGCAGTGTTCAGAGCTCATCTTTTATTGACCGAGTCAGTCTTGAGTCAATCTGTCTGCTCTTGGCGAGACAAGAGTTTTAAATCTCCTTTGTCCCTCCTCCTTGAGATGTAGCGGTGTATTAAAAACCTGCTAATGCGTGCCATGGCCTTGGACTTGATACGGAACCAATTCTTCAGACGGCAGATTAAGGAAAAGGCTACAGAACCAACTCAGCAGCCAGAGCAGTGCAGAGAAGGTTTGGGAAGGATGCTGGGGTGGGGCGGATGCTGGGTGTGGTGGAGACCCTGGGTGGTGAGGAACCAGGCATAGCAAGAGAAAGGCCATGGTGGAGCCCCAGGTAAACAGAGAGGAGCTGGAAATATCTGTCTTCCTGCCACATACTAGCCTGGAGGAGGGGGCAGGGACTGGCTGAGTTCACTGAGTGCGGAAATTCTTAGCTTTCAAAGGGAGTCAGCAAAGGCTGTCCTCCTGCTCCTGTGGCCTGGAGTCTAGATGGGGGCTCATAGCTGGGCCTATGACAGCATGACTCTTGTAACAAGCTGATGACTAAACACAGCCAGAGCTGCTGGGGCTGAGTCAAGTTTGCCTGGATTCTATTAGATAGGGCAGGAGTGGTGTTCTGTTCTCTGCTGACTTCCTCCCTCCCTCCCTCCCTCCCTCTCTCTCTCTCTCTCTCTCTCTCCACGTGTGCAAAAGTGTGTGCATGCACATAAGTGTATGTGCATGTACAAGCATGTGTGTGCCTGTGTGTGCACATGTGTACATTAGTGTGTGCATGCACATGAGTATATGTGTGCATACATAAGTGTGTGTGTGTATGCACGCATGTGCACGTGTACATGCATGTGCCTGTGCATGTGCCTTCCTGCAGGTCAAGGACAACCTTGGGCGTTGTTCCTCAGCTGTTCACTTTGATCTGAGTTAGATTCCTAGGGCACACAAAATAGAGAGAACTGACTCCTGAAAGCTGTCCCATAATATCCACATGTACTACTCTCACACACAGTTACATAAAACAAATAAAAATGTAAGTCCTAATATTAAAAAAATAGTCAGTGTCTCAATGGCTTGGAGCCATCGAGTAGGGGAGATGGCTGTTTAGGGAGCCCTAAGGGTCCACATGTCCCATGTCCTTAGAGCTAGGATCTGAAGCTCATGGCACATGCCCATATTTTTAAATGTGGGTTGTGAGGATTGACCTCATGCTGCAAGCAAGAGCATTACCAGCTAAACTATCTCCCCCGCCTTCCCCTGGCCTGGATCCCACTGTTTCCCTGAAGCCTTTCCAGTTCTCAGCACTTTAACAATAACACCCTGATCCTTTAGAGGCAACACCCAACTGTCACAGTGGACAAGGAGGGCAGGAGCCCCATGCCCCAGGTATTCTTCTAGGGCTGACAGATCTGTGTCATGGTCTCTCCACTTCATCTCGTTATAGCACGGCAGAGGGTCTATTTTGTAGGAAGTGTTGAGCTGAGTAGTATCTGGTGGAAAATCTCAAGGCAGCATGGCCTTCAGACTGACATGCCGGCAGTGTGACTTGAACGAGGAGGAGAAACAAAGAGCACTGAGATTTGGAAATTTGAAGCTTGGCCAGAAAGTGTTGGGCCCTATTTGGCCCTGGTTTGGGCCCTGAGGACAAACCCGGGCCTGGCTTGAGTTTTATAAACTTGTCTCAGTCACTTCCATACAGGAGTAACTCAACACAACCTGCTTAAACCTGCCTTTGCTTAGCTCCTGCTGACCTAGAGTAACTTTGTTGGTTCAGTCACCCCATACCCTTCGTCAACTTTCCCCTCCCCCTCACCTCAGCAAAAAACTCCACCTCCTCTCTTGGCCCTTTATAAAGAGAAGATTGATACATTAAAAGTTACATTAAAAGTTCCTGCTTTGACAGACTCTGGCTGGAGACACTCGCCATCCTGCTCAGCCCCAGAGGCTCACCATCCCACTCAGCCCCAAGAGGCTCAGCTGGACTGGGCTCTCTCCTTTTCACCTGGTTCTGCCTGGTTCTGCCAGCAGAGAGCCTGCCGGGCAAGAAAGTACATGCTACAGTGGGTCAGGAGGTGACAGACAAGGTCCTGGCATCTTGAAAGCACATGGACTGTGATGATCCTTAGGAGGCTCTCAGGAGATCTATGCTCCCGTGAGGAGGGAGAAGGCTCAATGGCCCTCCTCTCCCCAAGGTCACAGACATGGTAAATAGTTGCTGGAAAAGGAAACTCTCCAGTGGAGCTGCCTGCAAGTTGTGCTGGACATTCCATGGACACAGCTTGGACTCATCCATATGTCTGTAGCTTACCACCCATTATAAATAATCCTGCACCTACATGTATCCCTGTAAGGAACCCCAATAAACTCACTGGGTGACCAAGCTGGGCTTGGATGGAATTATTTCTTTGGTCTATCACTGCCACCTGAACTCGGGATGAATAGAAATAGACTCCCCAGTCACACAACACACCTGTTTACAAAGATGCAAGGACAGGGCAGCTGACTTAGAAAAGCATATGAAAGGGCATGCAATCCCCAGAAGAGATCGGAGGACACATGGCCTCTGCTTCAAGTGTGACAAGGGATGGGGTCCCAGGACTTGCTGGCCTGTGGAGACTTGGCCAAATACACCTATCAATACAGAGTGATTCTGGACTAGAGGCCACATCATGAGCTGCTCTTCAGAGTCACGGTGATGTAGCCTTTTTGTTACTGTAACTCAGGGTAGCCTCTATATAACTTGGTAGCCAAAGATAAACTAAAATTGCCCTAATCCTCTGCCCCACCTCCAGAGTGCTGGGATTGGGGAAGGCAAGTATACTGGTTAGGTCTTTGCTAACTTGATAGAAGCTGGGGTCATCTGAGAAACAGGAAATGTGAAGAAAATGCCCTCATCAGATGACAAGCCTGTGAGGCATTTTTTCCATTACTGATTGATGTAAGAAGGCTCAGGCCACTGTTGTATAGTCATCCCTGGGCAGGCAGGCCTGGGTCCCATAGGAAAGCAGGGTGAGTGAGCTGTGAGGAGAAGGCAAGTAAGCAGCGTCCCTCTGCTCCTGGCCTGCCTTAAACTGTGGGCTGCAAGAGGGATGCAGAAGCTGAGTCAACCCTTTCCTTCCTGATTTACTTTGGCCGTGGTGCAATCACAGCAACAGAAAGCAAGCCAACACAGCACGTCTCCCAGCCTATTGTGCTGGGGTGACTGAGGATCAAAGAGGACAAATGGAACTGAATTCTATCATCAAACTAACAGGGCAAGGCACAGGGTCTAAAGCTGAGCCCTTCTGTAACAATCACAAGCAACCATAGTGCTGAGGTGAATGGAGTCCCCAGGACAAAGTGCCTGCCACGGAAGGAAGAGCTGATAAATTATACTTCATCAAAATTAAAAACGCTGCTTATCAGACGAAAGCATTAAGAAAATGATTAGAAGACAAACAATCCAATTAAAAACTGGGCACCGATGTGAGAGGCGTCTCAGCGAGGAAGATGTATGAATGGCTAATAAGCTGCAGAAATGAGCTCCAAATCATTAGTCATTAGGGAAATGCAACCAGAGGATGTTGTCGTCAAGAAGCCAGGAAAGACGAATTGTGGGGAGGATGACAAGCACACAGGGAACCCTCAAAGGGGATGTCAGCAGGCACAACCACTTTGGAAAACAATTAGGTCATTTCTTACAAAGGTGATACATGTATCAGATAATCCAGAAATCCCCCTCTACACATAAGACATGGGCACTATCTCCAATGTCCACAGCAGCATGACCCACAGTGGCCCAAAGTGAACAGAGTCCAATGTCCACCATCAATGACTTGATCCCTAAACACATAGGTTGTCCACACGGTGGAATATTACTCAGCCATAAAAAGGAATATGGATCCATGCTATGACACGGCTGAATCTCCAAAGTATTCTGCTTAGCGACAGAAGCCAGAACAAAGGCCTGTGTAGTGTAGACTCCATTTAGACAAATGTTTTGAGAAGACAAATCGGCAGAGGAAAGATCAGTGACTGCCTGGGGCTGTGAGTGGGAGCGGACGACTGCAAGGGCATTGGGGACCCATCAGGGTGACGGGAACATTCTATCACCAGGCAGGCTGTCGTGGAGGCAGAACACCATTGTAAGCTCACTAAATCACTGAGCTAATTACACCCTTAGACAGCTGAGGATGAAGGGTGCTGCTGCGGAGCGGTGAAACACAAAGGGGAGACAGACAGTGCAGGCTCCTGGGAGAGCTGGGGACTTTACCTCTGTACTTTTGCCACCTAAGTTAAGACAGACCCCATAGCAGCCCCAAGTCAGACAGACTCCATACCAAACCTTTATGTTCCCCATGGCATGGAATACAGCACGTGGGCCACAGCCAAGGAATGAAGACTAGCTACTAAATTCAGCCCTGTGACAGCCCAGGCAGGCAGGTGTGCAAGCCACCCTTTCTCCAAGACAGGAAACTAAAGGTGGGTGTGGTAGCTGCCAAGCTAGACTCGGATGACTTCCCATGGGGACCCCGAGCTGAAGGGCCCTGCCCCTACCTGACTAGTGAGCACTGGCTGTGGCAAAACCTCCTGGCCTGGCCCAGCCCTGCAGGTCTGAGGGGGGAAGGTCAGGGCTGCTGTGTACATCCAGCCTGGGGTTCCAGGATGCACGCTTGTTTGATGTGTCATGCAATAAGATGCTCCCACTTCAATTACGGGCTGAATGAAACTGGAGAGAAATCCCTAATTGGGTACTTGGCTTCAGCTACCCGGCAAAGTTTACAGACATGCCAGGAAGGAAAGGAAACAAGGCAGTGAGCCGAGCAGCTCAACGTAGCTGGGACTGCGGCAGTTACTCAGCAGCCTCAGCAGACTGGTGTGTGTGTGTCAGGGGTGGGGGTTGGGGGGGACTAGGGATGGAGGGGTGTCACAGGGACCAGTTGGAGGCCAGCTTTGTCCTCAGCCGAGGGGGACTTGAGCTAAGACTCAAAGTCTAGGGATGTAGCTCAGCAGTGGAGTGCTGTGTGAGCCTTGGGTTTGCTCCTTGGCATCTCCAAAACAAAACAACACAACACAACACAACACAACAAGACTGAAGCATCTGCATAAGGCTCCATCTCCAAGGTGCCTAGGACCCAGAAAGGGGCAGGAGTGAGGTGCGTCAGCGGGAGAGGGAGCAGGGCTCTGGGCATAAGCTCTGATAGAGGTCTGGTGTCACCCTGGCTCTGGAAGAAGAGCCAGTGGCTGAGCAGCCCAGGTGGTGTCCACAGAGTAGAAACAGGCTGGGGAAGGGGGCTGCCACCAGATTCACAGTCTCTAGGCTAGGCCTGGACTACACTTTAGAGACACTGAAAAGAACCAGGCTATGCCGAGAACACTGCCCAGGGCAGCTCTCTACTACAAGGCATAGTCTTTGGAGCAGCTGAGAGGGAGGCCAGGGATTCAGACTCTTGGGAAAGCCAAAACTTGAGGTATAGCTTCAGCCCCTTTATCCCAATTCTAGGCCCTTGCTCACTCTACTATGCTGCCAGGGGCATGCTCACTAGATGAAGAGCTTTCAGCTCTACCTGACCTGGGACAGGAAGCCTGATACCTCAGGGTTCTACACCATGTTCCTTCCCATGGGAGTTCCATTCCTGAGTCTCATCCAGCTGTGGGGCATCCCCTTTGACATTGTTCCTTAGTTCCAGTTTAGGATCTATTTTCTACCCTGGCCCCTGAGTTCTGAAGTTCTGGCTGGACCCAGAGAGGGACTAATTTGTGAATGACCTGATACTTCAAGTATCAGGGTGGGATGGTCTCTCACAGCCTACACAGCCAGCAGTTAAACCTCAGGATAATTTAAAAAAAAAAAAAAAAAAAGAAATTTTGTATGTAGAAACATGTATGTGATATGTGTGACATATAAGTACATGAAGGAGTGATATGTGCATGTATGATACATATGAGCATGTGCTTCTGTACATGCATACATGCCATAATGCACCCATGAAGGTCAGAGGACCGTTTTTACTTGCCAGTCCTTGCCTTCCGCCCTGTGTGAGGGAAGCTCTCTGCTCACCAATGAGCACCCAGGCTGGCTGTGGTGACAGCCCGTATGAACAGGCTTGGCTTAGGCTCCCAAGTTTCCTTAGTGAGCTGATAAACTGTTCTATTTTCTTCTGGGTTGTTGTGGCTGATTCCTTGTGTTTGAAGCTGCAGAACCTCTGTCCTCTCTTCAGTGTATGGCTCAGGGTCAGGGTCTAAACCTGTCTTTGTCTGGATCACTGAAGAGCTGTTCTAATGACATCTGTCAGATGGCTGCCATGGACTTACTGCTCACTGTCCACCTCATGTGTAACTAACTTCTTACAAAAGAGACCCTTGGCTCAGGGGCTTCTGTTGGGCTCTTTTTATTCCACTTATCTCTTTCAGTAATTATGACTTTTTTTTTCTTTTTCTATTTCCTTTCTCCCCTTCTATTTGATAAGGATTTCACTTTGTAGCTCCAGGTATCCTATAACTTTGGGGCTTTGAGTGCTGGAATTATGTGTGAACCACCACAGCTGACCTAGCAATCACTTTTAATACCAAGTATGGCCTTTGCGTTTTCCTTAAGGACATTCTGAGCAGTTAATAGTTGTCCCAGCAGTTAAGCTACAGACAGGTCTGCTCTCTAACCCTCCCTCAGTGGCTGTCTTGAGTTCCTTCCCCAGGCTCCCTAAAGTCCTTGGGAAGCTAACCTTGTTCCCTGTGTCCATGCTGGTCTCACTCCACATGAACAAGTACGCATGTGCGTTATTAAATATAGCCTTGAGCATCCCAAATTGAAAGTGTAGTAGTACTATTTCTGTTTACTTATCTTAAATGCAATTGGTCTCTAGCACAACTCTAACAGAACATGTCGAAAGGGAGACAATATCGAAACAGGAGAGTGGAGGAATGAGCAGATGGAGAGTGGGCCACTTTATACCCAGTCACATGACTCAACAGTGGGGCTTTGCTCAGGGTTTAGGTGGGTATCCTGGGTGACATCAGCCTCCTCCTTAGGGGCTAGAAGGTGGCAAGCCTCATGTTCTCCCCAGGTGCAGGACACATGACATCACTGCGCTCATATTCTCTATCCCTCCTGCATAACCTTAGAGAAAAACATAAGATAGTTGCTGAAAGACCTGGCCAGGAATGTACACTCCCTTCCTGGAATGTCCCAGCAATACAAACTTTACACCCCGACCACAGGGCAGGGCAGGTGCAGATAATGACCAAAAATGTTTCAGTTCCCCCTTCTGGTGCTTAAGACTACACCTTGCCGGGGGCCACAAATGCTGAGAAAGGGCAGCACAGGCCCCAAATGGGTGTAAACCAATTCATGCTGCTACCAAAGTCTACCCTCAATAACTGTATAAAAACTGTGTGCTTGGAATGTTGGGGGTCACCTCTGCCCCAATTGCAGGATGGCCCCAGCGCGCTGGATCAATAAACCTCATGCTTATTGCATCGATCTCCATCTCCTAGTTTCTGTGAGTGGGACACCCCGGACGTAAGGCTCTTCGGGTCTTACACTCCCAGGGATTAGCCTGTAGCACCACGACAGTCACCCCAAGGAAGCATGAGGAGAGCACTATGAAGCATTACCCAAGAGAGACTACTTAGTGTGCAAATTAGATCTGAGGTGCTCTGCCAGGTGCAGGAAGCTGGGTACCATGCTGGGGACTTGGCTCTGTACACAGGAGGGATAGAGGAGGCTGTAGGCCTTGGGACTTGGGAGTGGATACCTGGAGCCAAAGGTGGTGCACTGCTCAACTGAGAGGGAACTGCTGAAAGTCTTGACTGAGATCGGCATATACAGCTGTGCCATATGGATCTATACAGTCCAAACTGCTATATTACTGCACTAGTCCTAGAAACTGAGAAAGCACATCTCCTGCAAATGTGTTTCTTCAACTAATGAGAAGGGAGAGAACTTTTGCTCTCTTGTCAGAATTGTCACCTGATAACTTCATTTCTTACAGTGTTTGTGTTGGAGCATAACTTTAAGAGTTGTTATTTTAAGAAGAGATGATTTTGTTTAGAAAGGTTTAACTTGGCTCATCCATTTCATTACATTTAATTAAGAAGTCCCCAGCCCCCAAGTACTGGAACTGGAACCCAGTGCCCTCAGGCACTGCAAGACAAACACTATATTGCTGAGTCATGCCTCACTGGGAGATTCAAGGCAAGGGCTCTACCACTGAGCCACGCCCCAGCTCCTCACTGGGGAATTCTAGGAAGGCAACTCACTCTACTAGTCTCTGGGACCTTAACTCTGCTGCTGTGTATTCCTAACAAGGTGGCCATGTTTCAGTACAATTTTATTTATGGTTCCAAGCCTGAATTTTATGGTTTCTACAGTGTACCAAGTATTCTGTGGCTTGCTGAAAACTAATATATTTATTTTTAAAATAATGTCAGCTTGTGGGGTGTTTTTCCTTAAATACGGTCCTCCTGTGTCCCTGCCCCTGCCACATAGATCATATGCATCAATGATATCTTGCTGTTCTACATGGGAAAGGGAAGGGAAGGGAGGTTGCTGCATTGGAGATGGACCCAACTGGCCAGCATTATTCTATAGACGTTGTGGTTCAGGGGCTTCAGAGCAAGTAGCTGACATTTCTCCAGAGTGGGACAGTTGTGTGGGACTCAGTGGGACACCTGAGACAAAGCATCTCTTTTCCCATTTAAGACTGCTCAGTCTACCCCTCCCCAAGAGAACAGGGATTGTGACTGGCCTGTATCAAAGCAAAGCTGCCAAACTGATTGGGGCATCCCTGATCCTCCCCTGCCACTCCAGCTGACCTAGGCCCCATAACAAAGGCCACTGGTATGGGGGAGCCATGTGAATCAAGACTGGAGCACCAGCAACCCTGAAGTCACATGTTCCAAGTGTAGCTTATAGTGTCTCAGGCCCAGATGCCAAGTGCTTAAGTGTCAACCCCAGTCAGACATTAATGTTGCATGCTTTTAATTCTAGCACTAAGGAGGCTGAAGCAGAAGAGTGGAGAGTTCAAGGTCAGTCTGAGCTACATAGGAAGAGTCTGAGCTAATCTGTGGTCCACCCCCACCCCAAGCCCCAAACTAGGCCCTGGAGAGTACCCTCATTCCTGACACAGAAAGGCTGAAGGTAAAGGAACCCACAAGCCAGCTTTCTTTCTCTCTCTTCCTCAGAGACATTTCTGGGATCCGCTGTGCCTAGTCAAGCAGTGATAAATTTGATCACCTCCAATGTGTCACTCTGACAAGATGAGATTGTTTTAATTTTAATGTATGCCTAATTAAACTGCAATTAACCAGCTTGCTGGCAGGGGCCAGCGACAGCAGGGGGCCACACACACTGAGCCTGCACAGCATTGGGAGGCTGGATTTTGGTCCCTATACACATGGTCAGCTTTTATCAGGAGGAACCTGAAAACCACTGACTTGTTTCCCTCAAGAGCCCAGCTGGACTCTGGGCTGCTGGGAGCCAGTGACAGGCAGGTGCATCTGTTGTAGAGGTCGCCTCCATCTGGCTGCCAATGTTAGTGAAATGGTGAGCCTGCAAACTCAGAGCTTCTAGGGCTTATTTCTGCTCTACTGGAGAGAGTGAGTGGTCTGAGATCCAGAAGGACTGGGTTCCAGACTGGGTTGTTTTACATGTGTGGTGTGTAGAAAAACAGACACATGGGATATAAGAAGGTCAATGTTAAGTTCCTTCATTCTGAAAACCTGCCATGGGAGAAGGGTAGAGGTGAAGGAGAGGGAGTGAGGATCTGCACTTCATGCACACACCCATGCCAACTACTCATGAAAAGAGAAAGAGTGTAAGGCAACAGCATCTTCTAAGCTGCCAAGAGACACAGGGTCCTGAGCTATACCATCTGGTACTTAGAGCTGACCTTACAGCAATACAGGAACCACAAGACTCATAAAGGACACTGGCAAACTGGAGGCCTGTCAGAGTAGAGCACAAAAGCTGGCAGGTATTTTTTAGGGAAAGCCAGGTCACAGACTATGGGTAACAACACAGACCACAAGTCATATGGAGTACCTACTCGATGCCAGGCTCTCTGCATAGAACCCCAGGGTATTGATTGCTTCTCTGAGCCCTGCAGCTTGACAAGACACAAGAAATGGTGCACCAGCCATTTTTGCTCAGACTTTGGGTCCTTGGGGTACCAAGCCTTCAGTCATTCCCCAGGTCCCCAGGTTCTGAGCGACACTGTCTTCAGGAGCCCTCCATGAAGGCCCAGGGCTGATGAAACAAGCAGAAGGGAGACAGAACAGGACTGCAGAGATGAAGAGTTCTCTGATGACAGTCCCACCCTCCCTCAAGGACTCTCACTAGAAATGCCAAGTGCCTCCTTAGGACTGGATGACAGACACACAGAAAGGAAACAGGAGCGACTGTTGAATGAGAAGTAGCTGAGAACCACATCCAAGAAGACATAAACCTCAAGACAACAGAGGCCCCACACTTACATCCTAGTCCTGGGGGTCTGAAACACCCTTACGGGTAAGGGAACAAGAGTGGTCTTAGGACAGGCAGGGTTGCTGCAGGAACTGGTCACCAGTATGCCTTTGCCCCAGCTCCCTCCTCACCCAGACCTAGTGTAAGCCCCTCCCTTGTACCCACAAGTTTAAACTTCAGAGCTCTAGAGCAAAGCAGAAGGGGCAGGACCCCATGGCTGCCATGCTTACCAAGGCTCAGTGATGGATGTCAATGGCCACTACAATGCCTCAAGGGTGCCAGGTACGTATTTGGATGGTTGTCACCCTGACTTACTGACTGGAGAGGGTGGTGAGAGGCACTGACTTTGCTGGTCTTGTTCTTCCCTGGAATCTTTGGCTTGGCGGCAAAGGGCCCTGGGCTCTGTGACATGTGCTTAGGCCAGTGAACAATGGCCCTGTTTTCTCTGAGGATTGGATTTACTCATGATTAATGGGCCACATATAAACTGATAAATGGTATTAATTTGTTTTGGGGGGTTTGAGACGATCTTAGCTGCTTGCAAACTTGGATGACTAACCCTGTTTGTGAAGGCTGCAGGGAAGCAATATGTCTCAGCTGGTTGCAAGGGCCAGCAGGCTAAGCCATTTATGCAGTCCCATGTGCATACCTCTCAAGAGACCAGAGAGTTGGGTGAATTGACCTACCTGCCACCTCCTTGGATGAGGGCAGGCTGGAGGCAGCCTCCAGGTCAGCAGGGATAGGGCCTCCTCTCTCTAGGGCATGCACAAGTCCCCGTAAGCGCTCGCATTCCTCCTGCAGCCGGTCATGGTCCTCACGCTGGCGTTGCCTGGCCATGCTGGCTGGGTTCAGGCTCATGTGTAGCACTTTGGTTCGACTCTGGTTGTAGTCACCCTAGAGGAGCAAACACAGAGCAGGGTCACCGGGTGCAGATGAGGAGCTCAGGAGCACAGAGCACAAGCAAGGAGGAATCCTGGTAGCACATGAGCATTTGGTGGATCACAAGGTGTGGCAACTGCTGTGACCACCCTTGTACAATGTGCAGGCAAGCCCATTACCAATCTGGATTCTCACTTCTTAAGAGTGCAGAGACCACTATCTGAATTTGGGGGTGGGGGGGCTCAGGATGTGGCCAAGTGGTAGAACACTTGCTTAGACTCAGCCAGTGAGAGCTGAGGGTGTGGCTCAATTGTACAGTACTTGCCTAGCATGTATAACCTGCATCCCATTCAGTCCACACCCAATGAATCTGATGTCAAAAGTGAGTAACTAGTCTCATAGTGCCTGTCCTCCAGTCCTGTGAGCCTGCTAGCTATTCCTTTCTGTAAGAGGTCTAAGAAAGGGAGGTCCAGAACTGAACACACAAGAGCACCTTGCTCCCCAGAATGGCTTTACAGGGAAACTGTGACTGTGGCAAAGAGAGTTCCCATAGACTCACTCCAGCGCCTGAAGCTAACAATACCCAGGAGTACCATACACCATCATTGTTTCCTCAAGCCAGGGGACAAGCACAGGAGAGCAATGTGGCTGATTCCAAAGGCAGTGACTGAGACTGGTGGCACCGGAGTAGGTAGGCAGGATGCTCGTGACCTTGACATCTCACACACAGATGACAATTCCAGGAAGCCAGGTCAAGATATAAAAGGCTGGATTACATTTTTTATAGATTTATTTATTTTATGAGTCTTTTGCCTGCATGTACTATGTGTACTACATGAGTGACTGGGCCCATGGAGGTCAGAAAAGGTTTTGAGTCCCCTGGAACTGGAGTCACAGCTGTAAACTACCATGTGGGTGCTCTTCAGACATCTCTCCAGCCCCAAGAGGGGGCTGAGAGTGTGAGAGGAAAGGATCATTCATCCTGTGGTGATGATGTCTCAAGTAGGACAGACAATGTGCTGGCATGAGAGAAACAAACAGAAGCTGGTGCAGCAGCGGTATCTGGGAAACTGAGGCAGGAGAATTATGAGTTTGAGAAATGTAAGTTTATCTGGGTTACATCAAAAAGGAAAAAAGGACTGAGTGTATGGTGGCAGCATGAGGGGAGGGGATACATTATACCTGAAAATACTCTGGGCCCTAGGGAAGAGGTGAATCTCAGAGTGGAATGGTTCTCGATAGTTCATTCACCTGATCAGCTCACACCTAGATGTTATTTGGAACTCAAAAGTAATCAAGAAAATGTCAGCCACTGAAAAAGAGGCAAAATGAATGAACAGTTACTTCACTGACAGAACCCAAAGAGCCAATGAGCACAGAATGGTATACACATGAGCTATCAGGAAAGCCCAGACTGCAGCCAACGAGATAGCCATATGGCTAGCACAAAACAGGCATCCCATGAAGAAAGGGTGTATATGCTTGCATGGCACTGAGTGGACAGTGGGTGGTGACTGCAACGTTCCATGTGGTAGTGACCGCAAAGCCACTGAAGGGGACCCACTAAAGATGGGAGGTTCTCTGCTGCCTCCACTGGGCAGACTTCTATGAGGTCTGAGGTGACTTAGGAAGTCAAACAAGGAGTTAGTTGTCTTCTCTGGCCAACCTCTTCCCAGGTGCCCCTGCTCTCAGGCATGTAACAGAGCTGCCACAGAGGGCAGGATAGAGGCAGGGAACTGGCCCATGATGAGCCTTATACTGACGGCTCTTTGATCCAATCCTCAAAGCCCAGGTGCCAGTGGCTATTCAGCAAGGCACACTGAACTCCATGGCCACATATAGGAGCTTCCTTGCTCCTCTGGCCTCAGTCTTCCCTCCCAGGATGCCTGCTGAGGAAATGGGAAATAGCCCACCCATTTAGACCGCAAGGCACACAGAGCAAAGAAGCTGGGAGACTCATTTAGTGAGACAGCCGGTGGTCAATAAGCCTCCACGACCCATGAGCTAAGCTGCCGCAGGCCACTGCCCCCTGTAGTGCCAAAGAGCAGTATGATCTTTACCTGGAGTACCTCACTCAGGCCAGTCTATCAGCCTTTAGCCATCCCTCCTGATAAGCTTCCAGGGGCCAAAGGGGTTAAGAGGAACCGCAGAACAGCAAGATCTTCATACAAGCAAACTGACAGCCTGCAGTCCCCCGGGATGGGATGGGGTGGGGTGGGGTAAGATGGGGAGCACAAAGTGCCAAAGCTACCCGCAGGGAGCAGTAGGGCTTACAAACTTGGCTTCCCAGGCCACATCCTGAGTATATTCTCATCAGAAGGAGGGAAAGGAGGAGGCCACGAGTCAGAACTAGGAAGAGGGAGGGAGGGGGAGCAGGCTTGGCAGGCTCTTCAGAGCTTTCCTGAGAACCTTGTAAAGCCCTGGGGATGAAGAGGCTCCCAGAACGCTAGCTGATTCCCTGGCTTTCAGGGTTGAGACTGTTACTTGTGCAATTTCAACAGTCTGTTATTCCGTGCAATTTCACCAGTCTGTTGGGGAGATAAGCAAGCATGTGAAATCCACACCCACACCGCTGTGACAGCCCTGGGGCTGGACAAGCATCTCAGCTTCCCTGCCCAGCCCAAGCACTGGGAGCTGGGTAAGGATCAGAGCCCAGCCTGTCACTGCCTGTGGAGCCAGCAGCCACAGACTATAGGCGTGAGAACTGGCAGGGAACAGCATCGTGTGTGCCAATGAAACCATGCTCACCCAAACATAGGAATTTTTATGTGGCCTAGGATATTCCTGATTTTTCCTTTTAAAGACTTTAAAAACCACAACTAAACCCTTAGTTTGGGTGCTATAGAGGCTGACAGGCTGGGTCTGGGAGATCGCAAGCTAAAGTGAAGAATAACTGGGTCCTGGAACAGCTCCCATAGCCCTGTACTGAGTGAGCACACAACACAGAAGGCATCACAAACCTCCTGGGGAGAGCTGGGTGTGGTGGTGCACACTTTTTATCCCAGAACTCAGGAGGCAGAAGAAGGAGGATCTCTAGGAGTTTGAGGCCAGCCTGGTCTACATAGTGAGGTCTAGGATAGCCTAGGCTACAAGTGAGATCCTGTTTCAAAAAACAGACAGACATATACATATACACATAGAGGGAGGGAGGAAAAAGGAGGGAGGGAGAGGGAGGGAGGGAGGGAAAGAGAGAGAGAGAGAGAGAGAGAGAGAGAGATCCTAGGGAGGAAGGAGGCACCAGCCTGAGCCCCTCCTGCCATGAGGAGCTCCAAGGCAGGCCACCGTCTCACTCCGTAGAGCATGAAGCCAACAGTGAAGCATCAGTGCTTACTCGAAACAAGTCTCCAGCCAGGCACTGACAGACGACAAGTGACAGCCCATCACTACCCCTGCTGTCCCCTCTCCACAGCGCCTGCACCTTATAACACACTTGGTCATCTTAAACACTTGTTTTATTAGCTGTCCCCTACCAGAGGTCAGCTCCGTGAGGACAGGGCTGTCTGTCTGGTTCTTCACAGTGCTTCTGGCACTGACAGTGTGTCAGGTATGGCAGAGTCTACCGGATGAATGCTTAACAAATAGAACATTTCTCGGGCCAGAATGTATTTCACACCCTTAGAAATCAGATCACCAACTGAAGCATAAGGAACCAAGAGGTCCAGCAAAACAGCCTGGCCTCCCTCCTGTGACAGACACAACATCTCTGCTCCTGAGTAGATATGGGGCCGATGCTGCAGACAGAAGTGACCCCAATTTAAGAACTCTCTTCCCTATATGATCACCTAGAGGTACAAGGGTTACAGATGAAGTAATAGCTGTCTGTAGACACCACATAAATGGAGAAGGCAGGGCCAAGGGCACTGTCTGAGTCCACAGCCATGTGTGCACCCAGCATCCACCAGGTTTCTGTGCTCAAGTCCTGTAGCAGGGCTGAGAGAAGGGGTTTCAGAGCTTGGACTGGGAAGGAAACTGAGTGGCAGAGGTCAGTGGCCACATGGTGCAGGAGGTAAGCCGTGGGTGTCATTCATGTTAAGGCTTGTGTAGCCTTCAGACTACTAGAGAGAGCTATCAATGCTACCACCACCAGACATGCCAAGGACCTTGGTGCAAGGAAGGGCCAGCCAAGAACTACATAACAAACATGGGAGGGAGGCTGGGCAGACCCTGAGGGGTTGCCATAGGCCAGGGAAACAGGTCAGTGCCTTCTAACATGTACTAATCATTAATCCACCTGGCCAGGAGGTGCTGTCAGTCATGCCTGCTTCTGTGCCTGGGCATGTTTGAGCACTTGAGGGGCCAGGCAGCCATGTACCTCTAACTACAGCAGAGGAACAGAGATCCCTCAGGGGAAGAAAAGTCCCAGGGTCATGTTCACAGCACCAGATCCTATCTCAGTCCTGGTTTGTGTCTGCTTGGTTTCCAGGCACACCTGCTGCCTGTTTCAGGGCCAGGGACATCAGTACTGATATGAAGAAGACTGTCCAGGGGGCCAGTGAGCATTCGAGACGAACAGATGGGAACAAGCGAGCAACTTCGCTGAGTCTGCCACAGGATGACAGCTTTGAGGAAAAAAGGGGAGAATGGCTGTAATCTGCTGCTAAAATTTGTTGCCTTGTTTGATTCACAGCTGAGGAAACTGGAGGCACTGACAAGAATCTCAAAAGGAAAATTCTGGAACCTTCCTTTGAAGCCACGATGCAATCATTGACTAAACAAAAACATCTCACTTGCTGAGTGAGCGAGCGAGCTGATGTTTTCTGCTAATGATGGTGGGCACACAGGAGCTGACAGAGTGTGTGGCAGGAAGGTGTCAACAATGGGACTTTCAGTGGCCCCTGCCCAGATCTATGGATAGTGGTGCTGGCAGGTCTGTGCAGGGAACTCCTCCAGGGCATGGTAAAGACTCCCTGAAGGGCAGGTGGCTCTTCTGCCCACTCTGTGACCTTTTATCCATTTAAGCTGAGGTGATCAGCCACTGTTCTGTATCCAGAGAGCCATCAGCAGGCACATAGCTGAGTGGGTAAGTATCTGGTGCATTTGGTTCGTATAGTGTGTTCTTTCCCTAGTGTGTGAGTGGCCTTCCACAGGCCCTCTGATCCTCCAGGCCTCAGTTTCCCTCTATGAGGGGGAACATGGTGAATTTGGTCCCTTTTCTGTATGTATGGGTGTGTGCAGTGTACAGCATATGATCGAGTATATAGACACATATGAAAGCATGGAGCAGGACATGGAGCTGGGGTAGGGGGTCATTCCTCTACTGTTCTTAGTTTTACAGCCTTGAAACAGTCTTTTCATTGAACTGGAAGCCCACTGCTTTAGTCAGTAGGAAGCTCTTGGGCTTCACTTGTCTCTACCCTCCATTACTGAGGTTATATGTGCCATGCCTGGTATTTTATATGGCTGCTAGAGATTTGAACTTGGGTCCTATCCACTGATCTATGTCCCCAGTCCTAGTGAATCTGGTCTTTAAGAACCCTTCTGGGCTAGAAAGATGGCTTGGGGGCTAAGAGTACATATTGCTCTTATAAAGGACCCACATTTGGTTCACAGCACTTGTATCAGATGGCTCACAATTGCCTATAACTCCAGTTGCAGGGCACCCAACATGGGCACCTATAAGTATCCACATGGTGCACATAAGGTGTATACAGTGTATACACACACACACACACACACACACACACACACACACACACACACACACCCTAGCCTGTGAGATGGCTCAGTAGATAAAGAAAACAGGTACTTGTCAATGCTGACAACCTGAGTTCAATCCCTAGGACCCACATGACAGAAGTAGAGAAGTGACTCCCACAGGTTATCCATACACACGTGTGCTATGGTACATGCATATTCATATAAACAGACACACAAAATAAATAAATAATAAAAAATAATGAAAATTAAAAACTAAAGTCCAGAGGAAAGCAACCCCTGGCTCCTAATCCTACAATAGAACCAGATCTCTTAACTATATCTCCACTGGAGAACAGCTGCCCCTAACCTCACTCCTCTGGGTCCAATTGCCCCAGGGAAGGTCCAGGCAGCAAGCTGAGAGCCAAGGAAGGCTGCCACTGGGTACCTGACTCGCATACCAAGAGACCCTGCTGGAAAGAGGCAGCAACTCGAGAAGAATTAAAAAGCACAGTTAAATAACTGCTGCTCCTCATGCATATTTATAAGTCACTCAACTCAAAACTAAACCAATACCTCTCCCAGCTGAGCTCTGCAGCTCCATAGTGAAAGCGAGGTTTCTGTTGGGCTGCTGGGTGGGTCTGGGAGTAGTAGGCAGAGCTGGATTGAGGAAGTAGCAGAGACCACAAGTGATGACCACAGGACCCCCAGGTGGTCACTGTGTGGCTTCCCCTGCCCCACACAGCCTGTGGAACCTGCTTATTCAGGGGGCCAGGCTGGACCACCCTCAGCAGCTCCAGAGATGGACTAGGGGAATGTTTGGGCTATCACAGCTCAGAGCTGTTTTTACTACACCGTCAGGTACCTGGTTCCTAGTGACTAAGGTAGATCACAAAACAGGACAGGATGTATTAACACAGCACAAATGCCAGGCTGGACTGCTGGGCTTCAGAATACAGTCCTAAAGGACTATGGGTAAACCTTGCTTAGCCAAGGAAGGGCTGGTGGCTTCCATGGTAGCAACACCCTTGCTGAGGCAGCCTAAAGAGCTACCCACACCAGACCTCAGCCTCTTCTGCATCTCATCCTTTAGACCCTGGGCTGTGAGCTCAGTTAGCAACATATGAGAGAACGTGTGTATGTGTGTGTGTGTGGGGGGGGGCGGGGGAGGTAAGCTGGGACAGGAAGCCCTTGAGGCAGGTTCTCCCAGGCTCAATGGATTGCCCAGGGCTTCACTTTAGGCTTCCAGTACAAGACTTGGGCAACACCAATTCGTCAATACCTAACCATGTAGATCTAAGGGAAAGGGGGTAGCTAACTTTCTCATGCACAGGCCAGCACTCAGAGAGAAGGGCAAAAGGCTAGTGGCCACTTCAGGATGCCTAGGGTCCTCTCTCTTTAGTTGCTCTGTTTGGGCCTCCTGGAAGGGCCAGGCCTGGCCTGGAAGTCAGTGATCTACAGTCCCAAGCAAACCCTCATGCTCTGAAATGAGACCACTGGGTTGCTTCCTCTACAGGCTTTAGCTGTTCCTGAGCTGTGGGTATCACCAAGTGGCTCCAAGTCCTTAGGAAGAACAAGAGGGTGGGCATGTGAGCATGTTCTTTGCAACAGCTTTGCAGGGTGGGCAGCTATCACCTAGGTGGCTCATGGGGTTAAAAGCCAAAGGGTCAACCAACCCAATGTTTTTAGGTCCATCTCTGTACTCTAAGCAGATCCTTAGTTTGTCTGCCTGTCCACCTGTCCATCCTCATCCCTAAAGCTAAAGTGCTGAGACTAAGGCCTGTCTATTTGATCCTGCCCTAAGGCCGATGTTAAACATGCCCAGGTGGCTCTCTCAATGGTCCATGGATCTGAGGTTTCCTCGAGACACCCCTAAGAACTGAAGAATACCTACCAAACTGGGGCAATTACCAGGAGTTTCAGTTGCAAAGAGATGACACCCATCAGCCCCTGTCCATCAGAGTAGGATCGGGAAAAGTGGTGCCAGCAGTAAATAGAAGGAGCCACGGGGTTTCAAGCACTTGTGTCCCAAGGCCCTCTGTCACCTGGTGGACCTATGGGCCACCATTCCCTCTTCCATCCTTACTGTCTCAGCAAGAAACTGTCTGCTACAGTTTGCTTCAGATAGGCTCAGAACCACTCCTCTCTCTCCCACCCTCAACAAAATCAGAGCTGGCAAAGCCAAAGTGAGACCCCGGGACTATGGCAGCAGCTCAGGAGACTGACTATCTGGGAATATGCAGTGCTGTGGCCTTCCAACAAACTGGACCAGTCACCACAGGGAGGACTATGTAGACTACACACAAGCTGGGAGATAATTGGCCACAGCAGAAGCCAGAGAATTATCATGACAGGTCTCCAGACCCTGGGCCTATGCTCCCTCCTTCCTTTCTCCATCTGTCTTGCAACCCAATGCCCTCAACAAACCAAATGAGGAAACAGGTCTAGAAGGCTGAGGCTCCAGAGCTGATATATGGGTATGCTTTAGTTGAGAGCCTACATAGAGCACTCAGCTAAGCTCAACTGTTGGCCCAGCTCCACCAGCTATGAGCTGGGCTGATACTCAGGATCCTAATCTCAGCTTTGTGACACGCAGCACTGAGGATGAATATGGCCTCACTGCTAGTGACAAGGTTGGCTACCCCAACTGGGCTTCTATATCAGCACAGTCAGGGTGTGGACATGAAGTGGACACTGTTCTTGGAGGAGGGGCAGGTATCCTATTTGTGTCTACCAGGCCATAGCTTAGACTGTCATTCCCAGCAACCCCAGAATGGGCCAACCAGAAGGAACTCTGGAAAGCAAGTAGTGTCTGTTCTTATGACCTTCTCACTGTATAGTAACTGGCTGCTGCCCAACCCCCATGCCTGGTTATTAGTGACAGCTGAAAGGAAGCTACAGAGACATGAGCCAGCAGTAGAAGGATCAATTAAGAGATGATGGTCAAGGGTCAATGAGGGGTGAGCAGGAGTCTGTGAGGGTGGGGCCGGAGAGCTACCACCCCTAGCACATTGATGTGTATGGCAGGATCTTCCATCCCTGACCCTGGGTCTCTATCACACAAAGATGATTCATTATGTATGTATGCATGCATGCATCCCTCTCTCTCCCCCTCTCCCTGCCCCTCTCTCTTTCTCTCTCTCTCTCAGACAGTCTCCTCGAGCTCAGGCTGTTCTTGACATCTCTATGGAAGCCAGGAAAATGACCCTGAACCTTTTGATGATGATGACCACATCTGGTGTGCTGGAATTACAAGTGTGCACCCCCATGCCCAGTTTACGTGGTACTAGGAAGCAAGCTCAGGCTTCCCGTATGCTGAGTGTCCTATGAACTAAGCCATATCACCAGTTCCTTTTGATTTTTTTTAACTGTGAAAAATCCCACTGAAACATGCCTTAATGTGCAGCCAATGTGTTAAGCATATCCACTGTTGTACAACCATGACTGCTATTCACTCCAAATCCCTCCTCTTCCCCAGCTGAAAGTGGCATTAAATACTAACTCCCTGCCCCCACCCCAGCATGGCTTCCACTTTTCCACTTTGCATCTCTAGGAACCAGATATTCAAGGGACTCCGACAGCATGGATCTGTGTGGGCCTCCTTAAGTTTTCTTAGCGAGTGTCTTCAGTGTATCCATACTGCAGCAGGTGTCAGGATTTCATTCTGGGGTAAATAATATTCCATGACATAGAAAGACCAGGGTTTGGGGCTGGCGAGATGGCTCAGCGGGTAAGAGCACTGACTGCTCTTCTGAAGGTCCTGAGTTCAGATTCCAGCAACCACATGGTGGCTCATAACCACCTGTAATGAGATCTGATGCCCTCTTCTTCTTCTTTTTTTTTTTTTTTTGTTGGTTTTTTCGAGACAGGGTTTCTCTGTGTAGCCCTGGCTGTCCTGGAGCTCACTCTGTAGACCAGGCTGGCCTTGAACTCAGAAATCTGCCTGCCTCTGCCTCCCAAGTGCGGGGATTAAAGGCGTGTGCCACCACACCTGGCTCTGATGCCCTCTTCTGGTGCATCTGAAGACAGCTACAGTGTATTACACCGGAGCAAGTGGGGCCGGAGTGAGTGGGGCCGGAGCGAGCAGGGCCATACTGAGTTCAATGCCCAGCAGCCACATGATGGCTCATGGCCATCTGTACAGCTACAGTGTACTCAAACAAACAAACAAACAAATAAATAAATCTTAAAAAAAAAAAGAAAGACCAGGGCTTATTCATTTACTTATCTATCCATGAACACAAGTGCTCCATGTGAGCCCAGTGAATGAATATTCCTTCCATCTCCTGCCTATGAACCTTCTAAACTTGTCAGGCCATGGTTAAACCACAGTGCTTTCAGATTATTTGGTTTTCCTAAACCAGAGTTCTTTATATGGCCTACAGTGGCCTTGAACTCATTATCCTCCTGCTGACTGCTTAGATCAAAGGCTCCAAAGGGGTCTTTCAATGGCCATGGCATCCATAGCAAACATCATGAAGCCTCTCAAGACATTTCCCCTAGAAACCAGAGTCTTATCCATAATGGCAGGGTCAGTGTTATATCTGCCAATACCACATGGTATGGCAGAGAGTGCTTCATTTGAACAGAGAATACTGTAAGGCTGTCACTACAAAAAGGGCCGGCCACCTGGACCAACCTAGCCCATCTGTTTTGGGCACAGATGGTAAAAAGGATGCTGAATAGTGCCAGCTATGCCACACCCTATAGAGCACTGCTTCTTCTCTGTAGTCCTCCTGGTCCTTGGCAGCTGTACCATTCATTCAGCTCCCCATGGAGATAGTCTGCCTGGACAGTCTCCATGTTGGTGCTACTATGCTCACCTCTCAGTGTACTTGCTGTAGAGAGTGGTGAGAGAATGTCAATACACCCAAAAATATGAGTCACAAGTTTCTATAGTTCTGGGACATTAGAATGTGGCTCAGTTATAAAGCACCTGACTAGAATCAACCAGAGACTAGAGGTGTGGCTCAGTGGTACAGCACCTGTCTAGACCCCAGTGAGGGACTGTGGGTGTGGCTCAGTAGTAGATCCCTTATCATGTACAAGGCTGAGTTCTATTTCTGAATAGCAAGAAGAAAAGGGAGGAGGAGGAGGAAGAAGGAGGAGAAAGAGAAGAAGAAACACCACCACCATTAGACTTGTAACGTTCTCAGTTAAATCATTTACAAGAACCTCAAGGAGACTCAGTGTTGTCTACAATGTCTGCCCTTCTTGCGCAAGCATGCTGGCTGATGTCTCTTAGTCTGGGAATCTCGTTTGTGTCCCTCTGGAACAGCTCTGGTTTTGTCTTGTGTCTTGCTGTGCACACTGCATGTATGAGCAGTTTGTGTGGGCGTTTACCATCTTCACCAGTCTTTTCTATTTTTTCCCCTTTTTCTTTTACTTGTCATGTAAAAGTGAGATCACTAAAACCTTAGATGTATCAAGAGAGGAAGATAGTCATTGTAGCTGGCTTCTGGGTCATGTGTGCTCCTGAGCAGGCTTCAGGTAGGGATTCCAATGGGAATAAGCTAGAAAGGCACAAAGCTACTACAGGATAGGACCACTAGGCACACTTGAGACTGTCAGAGAAGACTGCTAATTGCAAGCCAGGGTGCTGAGGCAGTAGTCGGGGGTCTAAGGATCCAAGCTGGGATCTGTGGAGTATGAGGATCCTGGAATCATTGGAAGTCAGGGTTCCACAAGTTCAGTGCTCCAGCAAGGAGAAGCAGCTGGTGCTTGAGGGCCTGTAGGCCCAAGGGACTAAGCTCTGTAGGAGGTGACATTAAGAAGAGGAGGGGCTTTGTATGGAGGGTGCATCAGTTGCTCAAAAACAATCAAAAGAAATCAGCCTGTGGAAATTGACCACACAAATGCCTATCAGCAAGCCGGCTGTTTTTAGTCTCCAGTGTTAATAAACATGAGCTGCCTGCATTCACCTCTGTGGGTCTGTGCTCTCTGTCCTTTCACTGAGCATCTCACTTCTCACAGACATTCTGCAAGGCAGGGCATGGAGGTCACTCCAGGAGAGATGCTGAGCTCTTCTCTGTCAAGGCCAGCTCCCAGCCCTGGTACAAGGTAGAGTCAGGAGGGACATATACTTGTCTTTGTGCAAGATGCTAAGGCACAGTGGAGTATGATGTACAGGCCTGCTATCCCAGCTACACGAGGTCCAAGACAGGAAGATCACAAGTCCTTCAAGGCCTGCCTGGCCTACAGAGCAGGCTTTCAGGCCAACCTGGGTAACATAGTGAGACCTGTCTCACAATAAAAAAGAAAAAGAAGGCTGGGGATATAGTTTAATGGTAGAGTATTTGCCTAGAATCTCCCTGGGAGGGGCTGGGGCATGGCTTAGCAGTAGAGCACTTGCCTAGCATACCCAAGGCCCTGGGTATAATCTGAATACTGCAAAGAAGAAAAGGGAAGGGAAAAAAGTAGCAAAGACTGGTGAAGGTTATAAAGGTCCACAAGGAGTTCCCACACAGAAACTGTCCATACATAACAATGCCTACAGAAAGATACAAGACAAAACCAGGTCTGTTCCAGAGGGACACAAAGGAGGTCCCCGACTAAGAGACATCAGTCAACATGCTGGTGCAAGGAGAACAGGCATGTAGACAACACTGAGCCTCTACATTCACCCTATTCCCATGACTGTAGGCAAGACTCCAAATCTGCAGGAGAGTTATGGACATTGCCCACAGGGAGCTGCACTGAGGTCCTGGACAGGGGTTGGAGGTCAAACGCCACAACAACACAGTCTCTGTGAACACCTGGAGAGGAGGGTGTTGGCCATGGCTAGGCTGAGGAGGACAGGAGTGCTAGCATAGCTGGGTTAGGCAGAGTTCGTTCGTTCATGACAGTGGCAAAAGGGGTGTCTTGCTTGGTCCTTGCAGCCTCTACCAGTAGACACCACTGCATGACACAGAGAAAGGTGGGCCTCACAGACATTGCAGGTCTTTGGGAAAGAACTGGGCTGAGGAGTCACAGTGGGCAGGGACTGAGATGCTCCTAGAGGACACTCAAGTCTCTGCTCTAGTGTCTGAATGCTCGTATGCCATTTCTTGCTCTGTGGTATGCTACAGCCTCCCATGATCCACTACCTTCACACAAAGAGCACCGATGCCACCTCCTTAGTGTCACTCAGCACTCAGATAAGGGTTAGGGGCATCAGAGCCTTGTGCTCGCATGGTCTTGAGCTCAAGGATCCAGACAATGCTGGGTTTTTTTTTTCATTCATTTTCTTAGGACCGTGCCTGTCACGGGTGTCTCGTGGTAAGTGACACCCTGACATTGTAGAAATGTGTGTGGCAGGTGTGGGCACAGGAAGAGATGAGGCTGGGCACCCTAACCGCACTGCTGCTTGTGACGCAGACAGGAGCAGGGACGTCTGCAGGCTCAGGAAGCTTTCCGCTCGCAGGAAACCCAGCAATTTTCTGCCCACTCCATTTCCAAAAAAGATATTCTGATTTTAAATGTCACTGGGCAGCCGTCTGGGCTCTGTTCTGAGCAGCACTTTAGAAGGACTGCAAGGTGGTATGGACACCAGCCTAGCCTCCCCTGACTGTGAGAGGAATGTGCCAGCTCAGAGGCCTGGCACTGGGGTCCACTGGCACAGCCTCACTGGTGGAGGGAGGAGCTCTTCTCCATGATGAGGCGATACTGTGGGACGGCAGGAGCCCAGGCGTCAGATTCCAGAGATGAATTCGCTTAATTACATGCATGCTCGAGTGCTTAGAGGAAGTGTACAGATGTCTGCAATTTAGTTTCAAATGCATCAAAAGAATAAAACGGACTAATGGATGGCAGAGGGATGGATAGGAATGTCATACAGCCACAAGTGTGATGTTCCCGACAGGATGTAGGTGGTGGGTAAGTGGGCATTCACTGTAAAATTCTTTCAATTTCTCTATCTTGAAAATGCTTGCAGTTAAAACACTGGGGAAAAGCAGCAAGGCCCAAGTCCATGGAGGCCCGCCCTTAGCCTATAATCTGGGACCCAGGAGGCATTGACAAGTCTCAGGGTTGGCTCAGCACCCCACGTTTCACATGGAGGAACCTCACTTGTCACCATGCAAGGATATGTCCTGCCCTGGACAGGCTCCTCTGCGCCTCAGGGTTGGCAGAGCCCCTGACAGGCTTCTCCTTGGTGACCCTATACAGTATCCAGACCTAGCTCATCAGAATCACTTATGTGGAGAAGTCTACGAGGAGCATGGACCTCTGTAATCAAGCAGCTGTCCCTGCTCTTAGGGAAAACACAAGGTATCTAAGGACAGAGACTGACAATCCCTGTGTCTGCTTCTGTGCCAGCCTTAGTTTCCCCATCTCTAAGGAAGGCCTTCCTGTAGATCCTGCCCCCACATTTTCCACACAGGATCTCACTATGTAGTCCAAGCTCTGAAATTCTGAACAGCTGCTACAGTGCTGAGACTTGAGGCCTGCACCACTGTGTCTAACCTCCCAGAAGCTTTGCCAGGGCTGTCTGTGAGTCATAAGTTTGTTGTCCACTCAACCCATTGGCACGTGAGCCCATTAGACAAGTAGACCCTAGTACCCGTTTCCTACTCCCTAGCTACACTAGCAATGCACACAGGTCACTCTGGTCAGTGTACAAATAGCCAATGATGGCATGCATCAACTTGGCAAGTCTGCATGCAGCCGCTCTGATGACCCGTCCACTGAGCCCCCAAGCACACCCACGCACCCAGCTCTAAGTGGTCACCGGAGTTTTGTTTCCTCGTCAACCAGCTGTGAACTAATTACAAAAAATCCTAACTAGTTGAGCTCCCTCTCTGAGCATATGTTCCCAATTAAGATGAACCGCAGCTGATTTTAATCAATCTTCCTTGAAGCGCCAACTTGAAGCCACTCTTCTTCTCTAGAGGGAAGAGTGAGGCAGGAGTGGGAGTGCAGGAGGCTGCCTGCATACTGAGCACATGGGTAAGGCTTGAGGAAGCCCAAAGGCTAGACCACAAGATTACCAGTCCAAGAAGCTCCATTAGGGCTGCAGAGGAGGCTGGGTCTCAAAAGGGGCTGGCATTAAATGCTATGGACAGGCCATAAGAAGCCCCAGGATGGATGTTTCTTCCCCAGCACCAGAGGGGCCCAGGTTCAAGACCAACATATAATGGGAACGAGGACTTTGACCTTGATGAAAAAGGAATGACAAGAGCATCTAACAAGGCCTTGCAGGCACTTGGGGAATAGCAGGGGATGGGGGAGAGAAAGGACCTAGCACAGGATTCCCTCAAGGATCCTCATCACCCAGTCTTATAAAGAAGGTACGGCAGCTCAGATAGGAAATCAGCATGTCCAAGCCACCCAAAGTATGTGTAGGGGGCGGCCTTTCTCTTTTCATGTGTCCAAGTCACCTTCTGACCCAGGAAACTCCTCCTGGACCACTACTGAGCCAAACCCAGGCCTGTTTGCCTTTCCCTGAGGACCAGTCTCATGTGTCACAGGTTCTGTCCCCATGTGCTCAGAAGGACCTGCAGCCACCCTGCCATTCAGTGTTACAGACCAGCTGCTCACACGGGAGCTCCTACACACACCGAAAGGACAGCAGATGAGGAGCCAGCTCTGACATTGAAGTTGGGTGGGAACTGTTCCTTATCATAAGTGACTAATGCCCCCTTGGAGAACCAGTTCAGTCCTGGGTGTAAAAATCGTCCCTGCCCAGATGTGACAACAGCTGGGACACACAGAACAGACCCAGTCTGGCAGCCACAGCCTTGCAGTTAGTATGGGGCCCCTGAACTGAGGCCAGTGACCTAGGAAGGAGACTCAATTATCCAAGACACAGACAACTGCTGGGCTGGCCTACCCACAAGTTTGTCTGACAAGGGTATAGGGAGACACAGAGGGGACAGGCTGGTGTGTAGTGGGAACTGGGCCAAACTCCCAGGATCAAACAGCTGGAGTAAGTGGTTTGTATTTACTAATAAAATAGTGGACACAACCTTGTCTGAAAAGACCTTTAGTGTGAATGGTACAGGACAGGGATGCAGAGCCGGGCATTCTGACCATCACCTGGACTTCCTGATATGTGCCCATCTGGGGAGTCCAGCTGAGGTCCAGTACTGGCTAGGGGAGAAGGTGATTTGGGATGCAATAGGAGTCAGGGAGTCCTGCTACAGCCTCCAGCTCTGAGATTAGAGCAAGGCTGGAGGACAGACAGCAGTAGCGGGGAGGGGACAGGGAGGGGGCGAAGGCTACACAGGACAGTTAAGCCTCATGGGGCAGTCTGAGTAACCAATTTCCCCAGTCTGGCTCTGGTAAGCTCCCTTCCTGAAGCACAGCCTACAGAGGTTGTAGGGACTATGGGGCTCTCTAGAAATTTCTACAACAGCTGCCTCTCCCCCACCTCAGGCCTCCATGCCAACTGGGCATACCGTCCCTGGATTCCTGATCATCAGTTGACATGGATATTGCTCTCCAGGACCACAGACTCAGCCCTCCATGCCGTTTCTGACCATGCTGTGAGTACGGTTCATGTATGTATGCACTCAGTGCCTGCCTGTGCACAGGGCTCCACACAGAGTACAGAGCAGGGGTGGATGTAGTCACTAGCACTCTGGCCCTCAGGAAGGCTCTGAGCTGCAGGGCTCAACAGTGCCAACACACACACACTTGTGGTCCCATTCTTGTGTCACCCACGCGGGGCACAGAATACTGGCACCTTCTCTAGCTGTGTTGTCCCTGAAGTGCCTGCGAGCTGCGCTGAAATCCATTTATCCCCCTAACCTGACACAGTTCTGTAGCCAGGTAGCCTTGATTCACCCTCCAGCAGCCCTCAGCCCAGGACATTGGCCCAATTAGAACAGAGCAGAATGACAGGTCCTAGGGCTGGGTATGAGTACAGCTAAGGTTCAGAACACCTCACTTCATCAAAGTTGTCACCTCTCCAATCACCAAGATTGGTAATAGGGACACGATTTGATTGCCTCTAATAGGTGCCAAGGTAAAAATCAATGGCCTGTCTAGAAGCCAGGCAATCTCTAACCTGTGGGCTTCTTGCCATGAGCAGTGTGATCAAGAGGAAGAAAACTAAAAGAAAGGAAACAGTCCAATGCAGACAGCAGAGAAGGTCATGACCACAGGGACATAGGAGCGACAGTGGACGGCACCAGAGAGAAGAGAGGCTGAAGTCAGTGCTAAGAAGCACAAGAACCAAGGGCATGAAGCGGTCCCTGCACAGTGAGCCAGAGAGGCATAGACCTGTGGCCCTGCAGAACCCAGCAGTAGCTCTCAGCCAGGTAAGGTGGATGTATAGGAGGAAGTCTAGGTTTCATTCACGGGAGCTAGAAGGAGTAATGTCTGTGCAGGGAACATCTCTCTGGCCACCCAAACCTACCTGTAGGGTTAGTCTCTCCATCTGCATCTCCAGTGCCTGCTTTTCCTGTTCCAGACGGCTCCGTTCACCCTCCAGCTCCTCCACCTTCAACCTGCGAGGAGACGATGACATAACCAGGTGCCACTACCGTTCAGCACAGATGGTAGGTCATGGGGGGTGATTCTGGGGTGGGGGGACAGCAGTGCATAGCACTTGTTCAGGTGTAAGGAAGGACTCAAGCTAGGGGAATCTTGGCTGACCCTGACACTTGGCTAGAAGCAGGTAAGGAATCTGTCTCAGGCCCCCTTGTCTACCCTAGAAGGTGATTACAGGCTAGAGAGGAAACTACAAATGGAAAAACAACCTCAAGAGTCTTTAGAGCTATGGTTCTCAAGCCTTCCTAATGCTGCAACCCTTTAGTACAATTCCTCATGTTGTGCTGATCCCAGACCATAAAATGGAGGTCCTCAACTTTGTGTAGTCCAGAAGCCTGCAACAAAGTAGCCAGACAGCTACAAGGGACTAAAAGAAAGTGTCCAGAGAGTACTTCGGGACTAAAGCAGAAACCAAAATGAGCCAAGAGCAAAGCTCTGGCCACCTGGAAATGTAACAACACATACGAAATATGCTACTCTAAGAAAGTAAAGGAAATCTGCAAATATGTTGAACTGGACACAGTGTATCCAAGAAAGCCAGGCGCAGAGACAAAATGTATAGTATCCAGTGTTCTTATCTCAAGTCAATAACCTAGGCTTCCATTCCAAGAATAGAGAAAAGGCTGAGGTGATAGGTTTGCACCTGTGATCCAGCCATCCTGAAATGGAGGCAGAGGGGGCCGGGAGTTCAAGGGCAGTTTTATGAGCTAGGATCTCACTGTGTACCCTTGGCTGGCTTGAAATAGGACATAGAACACTCCAGAACAGACCTAAAGGATGGCCACAAAACAAGTCTTAGTATATTCATTTAGTAGAATGCCTGCCATAAATAAAGTTGGAGATCAAAGGCAGAGGGACAGCAAGAGGTAATTCAACAGCCCTGTTAGGAAGATGGCTTTGTGGGTGATTGCTTTGAAAGCATGAGGACTTGAGTTCTATTCCATAGTGAGAACTGTGGAATTTTAGTTTCTTAAAAAAACACAGAAATATAAGAACATGTTTTCATTTTAATCCCAGGTGTGGGGATATAGAGTTGCTTCAGGTCATCCACATAGGCTGACTAAGATTTGCCTCATGCTCTGGCAGGGGCATGATTTTGCCAGCTACAGAACGCTTCTGTGATTGTATGACATTTCGAATTCTGGGGACTTCTCAGAGGTGTGGTGTGGGTTGTTGGTTGGTTGTTGGTTATAGTCTGTTAAATAGTAAGGTGCAAAGAAGAAACAACTACAAGAAGAAATTAGATATTCTGGTGGAGAAGATCAAAGTTGCAAGGATCTCAATGCCCCTAATCAGCAGGAAGTAGTCTAATGAAAACACCACCCATTTTTCAACCCCCCTCCCCATTTCTCTCTCTCTCTCTCTCTCTCTCTCTCTCTCTCTCTCTCTCTCTCTCTCTCTCTCTCTCTCTCTCTCTCTCTCTCTCTCTCTTTCTGTGTGTGTATGTGTGTCTGTCTCTCCTCTCTTATCTAGGGTTAGGGGGTTGAAATGGTAGGGAAAAAAGGGGGTGGAAAATGGTAGAAGAAAAACCTACTAAGTAGCAAAATCTAGATAAATTATTGCTCCAGCACCCACATGAAAAGCTGGGCATGCTGATGCAATTTGTGATCCCAGTGCTGGGGAGGCTGAGACTAGAGCAGTGGTTCTCAACCTGTGGGACTCAAATCCTTTGGGGGTGGGGCATGTGTTAAAAAAAAAACAAAACCAAAACCCTTTCACAGGGGTCACCTAAGACCAACAGAAAACATAGATATTTACATTAGGAATTGTAATGGTAGCAAAATTACAGTTATGAAGTAGCAACAAAAATAATTTTATGGTTGGGAATCATCATAACGTAAGCTGTACTAAAGTGTCACAGTATTAGGAAGGTTGAGAACCAGTGGTTAAGCTCCCAGCCATTGAGATATGCTGGCTCAAATGACAGATGTTAGGCTCTATAAGGACTGACACCTGAAGCTGACCTGGCTCACACATATACACACTCAACCACACACCTATAAAACAAAAATTTAAGAAACTACAATGTGAAGTAATTCCTAGGACAAAAAAGAACTCACAGGGGAGATTAGGAGACACCAGAGACAAACACCAAGTGGAAACGGAGAACTCCAAATACAAGGAAGATGTCACATCAAAGATGACACAATGAGCCCAAAAGAAAAGCAGGGAAGGAGAGCAGCTTGAGCTGACAGCTGACAGCTGACAGCAGACTGGAGACAATGAGGATTGGGTTGTGTGAAAGATAGCAGAGGAAACTCCTAAGCAAAGCCAACCAGAGAGAAGAGCTCACCATGAACCTGGAAGATGTGAGAGGGCACCACAAGACAAAGGTCATGAAAGGATGCTAGGGACAACTGGGCACACATCTGAGTAGCTAAGATGACACAGGCAGACTCCTACTGATGCCACCTTCTAAGGTGACCCCCAGAGAAGCAGATAAACCTGTGATCAATGTGAGGGTCAAAAGAAAAGTCAGGGTCTTTCAAACAAGGGAAGGCTGAGACAGCGAACACAAGCAAATACTCCAAGGATCATACAGTCTTCCCAACTTTGCAGAGAAAGAGAGGAGGAAGCACCCCCCCCAAAAAAAAACCCAGCAGTGGGCAGACACTGAATAGAGGCAAAGACATTTCCAGAAAACTAAGGCCAAGCTAGGCATGGTGGCATAGGCCCGCCAACCTAGCTGTGTGGAGACTGAGGCAGCAGGAACAAGAGTTAAAGGCTTTCCTGGGCCACTCATGGGTTCAAGGAGTAGTTTGTGGGATTCTGTCCCAAAATGTAAAAAGTAGTCATAAAAAAGGGGCTGCGAAGGTAGCTCTGTAGGGTGCTTGCTTAACACACATGAGGTCCTGGGTTCAAACTAAAAAACTGCAAACCTAAAATTAAAATGAAATTAATATATGAAATAAAAACTAAAATTGTTTTTTAAAAGAAATAACTAGAACTGAGACCAGTAAACCTGGGGGACAGGTGTGGACCTGCTTAGTCTATGAGCTGTTCCCTGAAAGCTTCCCATGTGGTGGCAAGGGGTTGAAAACAGCAGGAATCCAAGGCATCGCAACACCTAAGTGTGCTGTGCGGCCCACTAATGAGCCAAGGACAAGAAGCCCTGCTCTATTCTGTTCTCAGTTGACACAGGAAAATCCCTTCACCAAACCTGACACCTTGAACACAAAGGGCAGCAGCCTCCATAGGACATGCCATTCCTGAAACAAAAACAAATGAACAAAAACAAAAACAACAAAAAACCAGGGATGTAAAAAAAAAAAAAAAATTTTTTTTTTTTTAAGGCTACAGAGATGGCTCAGTGGTTAAGAGCACCAGTTGCTCTTCTGGGGGCCTGGGTTCAATTCCTAGCACCCACATGGTAGCTCACAACTGCCTGTAACTCCAGTTCCAGGGGATCTGACCCCCTCACACAGTCACATCAAATGCAGGGGAGGACAGCTGCAAGCTTTCCTCAGGACAAAGCCTGTGAGGTGATTCAGTGAATTAAGGTGTGGCCTGATGACCTGAGTTCCAGCACATGATGGAAGGAGAGAACGCTTTCCTGAAGGTCATTCTCTGGCCTCCATATTTATACCAGGGTATGTGTGTGCGCTTTCATCTAAACTGCCAAAAACAGCATGGACAAGCTCTGTTGAGTATTTCATCTGTTACAGCATCAGAGAGAAGAAAACATCTGGGGACAAATTTAAACAAGGCAAGGTGACATGATCCCCTAAGACATACAGAGCATTGCCAAAAAATAAAATAAAATAAAATTTAAAAAGGGAAGAAAAAGAAAAGAAAGCCCATGTGCATGTTGTGGACACCTGGGGCTGGAGCAATCAATGGCTTGGCAGTTGCAAACACTGGCTGCTCCTATGGAAGAGCCGCCATCCACATAGGTTGGCTCCAAGGGCTCTGGTGCCCTCTTCTGGGATTTACAGGCACCTGCATTCACATGCACATACCCGAGCAAACACACACACATTTATTTACACATAGTTACAAAATAAGAAAAAGTCATCTTTATAAACATGTAGATGCTTGTGTTCAGAAACAAGTGAACTTAATGCTGAGGCTATCTGGGGTAAAGCAGACAGAAAAAGAAGAGCCAGCTGGGAAGAGGTACCTCCTGCCTTTGGACTCAGCTATGGGGCGAACCATTCCTTTAAAGAGATGCCCCCATGAGTGCTGTGCTGAGTGGAAGGTATCAGCACAGAGTCCACCCAAGTGGGCATGCTGGTCCAGAGCTGAGGAAGCCATTTAGTTAAATGACTACATCCACTATCTGTTCACTGCCACCCAAAGGAGCCTGCACAGCACACAAAAGTAAAGCACTGGCCTCAAAGACAGAAGAACCTGAGTTTGATCCCCAGAAGCCATGTTTACAAAGTCTGGGTGGAAACAGGAGGATTCTGGGGCTCTCTGGCCCACCTCCCTAATCTGCTTGGTGAGTTCCAGGCTAGGACTCAAAACACCAAGATCAGTAGTTTCTGAGGAATGTTAAATGAGATTTACATCCTGCCGCCTGGGACACAGACACACACACCTGCCCGTGTGCCCACGGGCCCTCACACACAAGTTCACTAGCTTATTCAGGAGCACACTCACAGAGGTGGGAGCAGGCGCTGGGAGTCCATGTCCAGTGATACAAACCAAGGGAAGATTGCAGAAGGCCCAGGGACACAGGGAAGCACACACTCAACATGAAGACAATTGGTTGACAGTATGAACAGCATGCTTCTCTTTGTTTTCCTTTAGTTTCTTTTTTTTGGTTTGTATGTGTGTTTCACTTACAAAACAACAACAACAACAAATGAGCTGGACATGGTAGTACCCGCCGCCCCATGCCTTTAATCCCGGCATATAGGAGGCCAAGGAAAGAGAATAAGGGGTCAATGCTAGCCTGAGCTATATAGCAAACTTTACTTTAGAAAAGAAACAGCAACAACAACAAAACCCCACATACAAACAAGCATAGGTACTGATAAAGATGGCCATGTGAACACAGCACTTAGGAGCAATCTCTCAGAATACCACTGCAGTTGAGAATAAAGGCAGTCTCATTTCTCTGAAGCCTAACTACAGAAAATAAAAGGGACAGCATCAAAAACTCCCTTAGAAGCTGGAAGCAGATGGATGGAGTGGGGGAGGGGGATGGCCCTCTGCAGCTGATACCTGACAGCACAGAGCCCACGCAGGGGTTCCTAGAGCAGGATGGGGGGGGTTGAGCTGGGGTTGAGAAGGTCTTCCAGAAACTTCGTACACTTAAGGAAATGCAAGTCCCAGCTTCTTCCTGCTTGCTCAGCTCTCTGAATAAACGGCAACAGCTTCAGCAACAGCATCTGTTCCAGCAGATTTGTCTCTGCAGGGTCGGTCATACATGTCACTGGCTGCCAAGACACAGCCCCATCCCATGAGCACCAGGCTCCCTTTGGCTGTACTTTGTAGATACCCTCTGTGTTGTGGAAGACGAGTGAGTCAAGATGGTACCCATTAGGCTTCGGCTGGTGAGCAGGGTTCCTAAGGGACCCAACCTGATGGGCCTGGAACCTTCTTTCTTTGGAGTATTTTAATTGTGATTCACATTTAAAGTGTTCATCAACCTCACTATACACCTTGGTTCGGGTGTTTGTTTTGTCTGTACCTTTGAGGACAGACAGAGTCTCACATAGCTCAGGCTGGCCTTAAACTCATCATGTAGCCCAGAGTGGCTGAACTCTGATCCATCTGCCTCTACTTCCCTGGGCTGGGATTATAGGTGGGGCACCGTGCTGGGGGTAATTTTGGTTCGGAAGGCTGCCTAGGCCTGCTAGTGACAAGCTGGTGTTCCTGTACATGCCATCCTTCAGAGGCCACGGGCTCTCTATATCAGTGTCCCTGTGTCATGCCTGAGACCACTCATTTGCCTCTCCGAGTACATTTCACTTTTGTTGGCAGTTTGTCAATTTTATAGATTTTCCCCCCAGAAAAACAGCCTTTTGCTTCTGCATTTTTCACAATTGTGTTTCTTTTTTCAAGTTCATTACCTCCTCCTTCCTTCTCATCCTGGGCTCCTCTGCTTGCCATGTCCCTCCTGGTGGCAGGGTCAAGGCCTCTGCTCTGTCAGCTGGAACACTCGGCGCCGCAGGTTCTCTTCTCTCTGAGGATCTGATCTGATGAGCGTGTTTTCATTAGCGTTCACTTGTTCTCTTCCGCACTTCCCTTGTGATCCATAGGTAGTTCAGAACCATGCCATTAATTTCCCCATGGGTACAGCTTTTCCTCTTGCATTCTGTTACTGACATCTAGTTTGAGTTTGGTCTGGCCAGATGACATATTCTCTATGCACCTTTAATGTGTGTGCCTCTGTGTGTGTGTGTTATACACACACATGTATACATGTATGTGCTCATGTAAACACCCATGCAAAACATGTGGAGGCCTGAGAAGGACATCAGGCTTCCTGCTCTACCACTCTCAACCTATTCTCTTGAGACAAGGGCTCTCCCTGATCTCCAAGCTGGGCTGGTAGCTAGCAAACCCCAGCAACCCTCTTGTCTCAGCATCCTATGCCACTGAAGTTACAGTCAGGCGCATGAGCAGCCATGCCCAACTGTTTACCTGGATGCCAGGGATTTGAACTAGGTCCTTATGTCCACATAGCACAGAGCTGATACCCACTGAGCCATCTCTGTTACCTGATCTCTTAGGTTTTATGAGGGTTTGCTTTATAACCAAAGACATGGCCAATAATGGGGACTGTTCCCTGTGCATCCTAAGGGTATAGAGACAAAAATCTCCACAAGCATAGACTGGACTCTGATGGACAGTGATGACCGGCTGCATGCCTGCTCATCCTACCAAGTACTAGGGAGTAGTGTGCATCCATTACCCAGGCTGATCCACTTCTGCATTCCAGAGTTCTGCCATTTAGTACAGGCAGCAGCATGGGATGAGAGCACACTCCATCATGGAACAGAAGAACCCAACACTGGTGGCCGTGAGCATGGCTCCTCACAGGGTCCAGAGGCTGGGCCATGCCCTCTCAGCAGAGCAGGCACTGGCACTTGTGGCCTTGTTCACACTGCTTTGCTCTGGTGGAGAAGAGGCAGGAGCTGTTGGGGACACATGATCCCTTCCTAGGAATCTCAATCAGCAACTCAATCGGCAGTCAGAAGGCTACCCGCGTCTAGGCTGCCCCTTCCTCTTTGTGGCCCAATTTTAGGTGTTTCTGTCTGTGTCTACTGGTACTAGGCTACCTGCCTCTACCTCTGCTTCCTCAGTCTGCCATGAATATACAGGTCTACAGGTACGGGAAGAGAGCCCAGGAGGAGAGGGGTTGCCCAGTGAACAGAGCTATAGTACCAGTCAAATGGTCAAGACAAGCTCCCCTTGTGAAGAAACAATGACAAGTGACAAACAATAGGTGTCCTAGAGAGGGTGACCCAGCTAATGCACACTGAGTAGCAGTCACAGAGTTCCTGCTTTCCCTCCAAGAAAGGCCAACATATTCAATGTCCCTGTTGTGGTACCCCTCCGTTCTCCCAGAGCCTAGGAATGCCGGCTCAGCCTGGGGCCCAACAGACAGTGAGCAAAGCTGGAAACGGAGAAGCTGTGAAGTATGATTAACAGGTTCTGGCCCAGACATGCAAACCCACAGTCTACCCAGCTGCTAAACCACAGACATTTAGGATATCTCAGAGCTCCTGTCTGACAGTGGAAAGTAACGAGCCCAGATTTGTTCCAGGTGAGAGGCCCTCAGCTGCCACCACTTAGCTTTGCACTGTCGCTCCCCAGCTTGGCTTCACAGAAGGATGGTCCAATGCCACAGGTGTGTGCAATTCACATACCATATGGCATCTATGCAACTATTCTGTATGCCTATGGAAGCCAGAGGTTAACAACAGGTGTCTTCCTCTAGCCCCTCTCTCTTTACTTTTGAGATCTGATCTCCCACTAAACCTGGAACTCACCAACTAGATAGGCTGAGCCAGCGAGCTCCAGGGCTCCATCTGTCCACCTACCTCCCCAGGGATAGGAATACATAAGCCATAATATCTAACTTTAAAAAAAAACAAACATGGGTTATGGGGATCAAACTCAGGTCCTCATGCTGGTACAGAAAGCTCTTTACTCCCCAGTCCTGTGCCCCTTATGTGTAACTAATAGTTTTATGCAAATACACAGGGCCGCAGACCACCCCTCATCCTCACAGTGCCCCAGAGAGCAGCACCTACCCTGCCCTGTCTTCTGGCTGTGTTCATAGTAATGGTCTTGAGTGAAGGGCAAGCTGGCCTGAGGCAGGGCTCTCATGTCAACTCTCTTTCTCTGAATCAACCACTTCAGAAGTGGCCCTCCTTGGGAATTACATGAAGGACCAGCCTGACACTTCAGGCTCAGGAGAGGGATCAAAAGGATCTTGTTCCAAGAGGGCATCCTCAATAAAGGCCCTCACTTTTGCCCAGCTAGAGTAAAGTGAGACTTCAGAGTTCACATTGCCAGTGTCCCTTCCAAGGGAAGCTGGGGCAGCAACAAGGGTCTAAAGACCCAGTTCTTCAGCAGAAGTTTTAGGAGGGCTGCCCCTCTGAATACTCTTGAGCCAGAAGGTGACACAATGGGTCACAGCTTGGTATCCCAGCAAAACAAGATGCCATGCATAGCACAGTCCCCTTGCCAAGATCACAATGACAAATCCACTGCCTGACTGTAGGAAACTGAGGCACAATGATACAATGTCTGACACAGCTGGAGGGTTAGAGAGCAAATGGGACCATGCAAGCTAGTGGCAACAAGAAGGGCTATGCTGGTTGTTGGCCTCTTGTTTGGTTGGGTGGCACTGCCTCCATCAGACTGGCCTGTAGGCAGGTCTGCAGAGTATTTCCCTAATGTGGGCAGTGTCACCACTGAGCAGACAGTGCTGGAAGGTCCAAGAAGGCAGGTTGAGCAAGCCATGAGGAGCACACCAGTAAACTGCGTTCCCCCATGGTCCCTGCTTCAGTTCCTGCCTCTTGGTTCCTGCTTTGAGTTCTTCCCCTGGCTTTCTTCAGTGGTATGACTGGGACATGTAAGCCAAATGAGCCCTTTCCCCCCCCAAGCTGCTTCTGTGCTCATGGCGTTTTATCACAGCAATAGATATCAAATTAGGACAAAGGCAGAGAGATGGGAGAAGACTGGCTATGGGAAGGCAGGCCTCAGGAGACCCATGCCAGGCTCAAGGGGAAAGGAGCTAGGCAGCTACGCTAAATACCTTCATGTTTGGCCCAGCATAAGCCATTTGCCCAAGGCATGGGCTTCGTTTGAGTTCACTGCGCAAAGGCCCTGCTTACCTGGCTTTCTCAGCCACACATGCTCCAAGCCCACAGGAGCAACCTGGATGCCCTCACTTGCCCTCTGTTGGAAAGTCAAAACATCAGCAGGGCAGCAAGGGCTGCGGAGGCAGCGGGGGCAGCGGGGGCTACAGCCCCTCCAAACTCAGTGGCCTGGTTCTAACCATCTACAAAGGCACCTCACTCACAGCTGTGCTCTCCAAAGAAGACAGGAGGCTTTGATCTTAGTGTGGAAGATGTTAACAGCAAAGCCCCTTTTTAAAATTTAAAAATCATCAAATCTGAAGCATACGTACCAGCCTCTCTCCCCAAGAAAAGTGACACACTCCAGTCCACACTTGTACCAACCACACCGGAGGCTGTGGGGAGGACAGGTCCTCAGAAAACACAGTGCCTGTAGAATGAGGTGAGCTGCACTGGGGACCATGTAGCTAGCCAACTCTGGAAATTTGCACTTGCCCACACCCAAATGTAAGTCCTCTGCCTACCAGCCCACATGAAGCTGGGTAGACAGGACTATCTTTGTGGCCCTAAGGACCCTGTAGACCACTGACTGCAGGCCAGCAAGTACTTTACCTCAGTTCCCCAGTCCTAGAAATAACACCTCTTGCCAGCACCTCCCAATCAAAAGTAAATGAAGGCTGCCCTGACTCTGATGTCCTTGGCCTCAGGGACCCAGAGTCTGCATGGAATATACTTCCAGGTCCTTTAGACACACACACACACACACACACACACACACACACACACACACACACACAAATACAAATGCATGCTTTTCATGAAGTAGATATTGTGGAGTATCAACAGGAGGTGTTTGATGTCTGCCTAGAACAGTCTCTCCAGCTTGGCTGAGTCTCACAAAGAGCGCTTCCCAGAACTTAGTCAGGTCATGGCTGCCTAGCCTTGCCAAGGCCCTCTGACTGGCCTATGCAGCCAGCAGTGCCTGATGCCTAATGCTACAAATCAGATCATGTCATTCTTCTATTTTAAAATGCCTAATGGCTTCCCACTACTCATGGGATGAAAATGCTGACACTCACCAGGGCCACACTAATTCTCCAGCAACCCAGCCAGCCACAGCATCAGCCTCCCCTTTTGCACCCAGATACATGTCCCAGAGACCCTATCTCCAGATGCCATCTCTCACGACACCACCCATAATTAAACAGCCACAAGTCCATGTGAATAATATCCCCATTAAGCCATGAGCTGATGAAGACAGAGTGTGTGGCTCTCCTGGCCAGTCAATTATCTACTCTGCTCTGCCCTGACAGTGCACAGCATACACCATGCTGGGACAAATGCAAACAAACAGCTCCATGCCTGGTATCCCCACAGAGCTACTTCCCAGGCCTGGGTCTGTGTGAGAAGCACTTTGGCAATGAGAGGGAACCTCCAGCCCATAAAGGACCCCAGTGCTATTAACTGGACACTTCTGGGAAAGGAGCCAAAAAGCCTTCCTTACTTTGACCTCAACAGGCCTGTGAAGCAGGAAGTCACTCACTAGCCATCACCCAAAGAGAGACAGATGTCAGAAGAGCCAAGGTCAATTTCACAGAGGCAGGACTTCCATACAGTCTCTGGGACACCAAAAGCCCAGCCAGAGAGGACTACTTCCTCTACCCCAAGCTCTGTGCCATTTCTTCAAAAGACCACTCAATGTCTACAGGGCTTTCTTGTTCCCTAGGCCCACATCTCACTTGCTAGAAACACACCTGAGGGTGTCAAGTCTTGGATGCAAACCAGAAGGCAGTGGCCAACTCACTACCTTCATTCTGCTGCCTCTCACAAGATGCCAGGGTATGGTGACAGCCATCCTACAGCTGTTTCAGACAGAAGCTAGAATGGCAGGGCCAGTGCAGGTCAGGGGAGAACCTAGGGGCAGTTCAGAGTTGGGCTCCCCTATGTGAAAAGTTCAGTATGCAGACATGTGCCCATAGTCCCTCGTGCTGGGGAGGCCGAGACAGGAAGATCCCTGGAACTCACTGCTGGCCAGGCTAGATGAACTAGAGAGCTCAAGGTTGAGTGAGAGACCCTATCTCAAGAACTAAGAAAACATTTGAAGGAAATACCCCATAACATGCACATATTATGTACAAGCATATGAACACACAGAGTCACAGACAGACAGACAGACAGACAGACAGACACACACACACACACAGCATGAGCAGTAAGTTGTCTCTAAACATGCACCAAAGGTTGACTGCAAACAGTCCCCTCAAAGTTTGAGAAGATGTTCATCTTCCTGTGATGCGTCCCTGAAAGATGCTTGTTTGCACCCTTCAATCCACTGATGGCCCTTTGCCCCTTGAAGGAGCTAGGCCTGGTAACTTATGTTGCTGGCAAGAAGGCAGGTCCTTGTGGACCCCTGACAGGAGTGTCTGCTCCTCTTGAGCATGGAGATGACTGGGAACCATCTGATGACCTGGGACATGACACTAGAAAGGCCAAGCCTAGTGGGAACAAGGATGTCAGCAGACAATGCAACAGAAACAACCTTGGGAAGGTAAGAAGGCAGGAGCTAAGGTGGGCTCTGCTTCTGCTCTTAGGAGTGACATGTGAGTAGCCAGAGGTTGGGAGAGGAGGCCATACCTGAGTGCATCCATCTCCTCTTTGCAGAACGGGAAGCTGGCTTCGGCTGAGCTTGTCTGGGCCCTCAGCATCTTCAACTCCATCTCCAGCTATAAGGAAACACAGAGTTAGTAGTCAACATGCACAGGGACCTATAGCCCAGGTCCCTCTTATCCCAAAAGTCCTAAAGTCTGCATCTGAGCATCTCCAGGCTGGATGCCTAGTTTGTGCTAGGAGTATGGGGGAAGACGGCCATTTGACTGGCCAATCTATAGTGTGGATCCACCAATCCACACGGCATTCTGAGTCAGATAAACATAGACCTTTCTCTTTTCCCATGCTCTTGATCTAAGATTAGGTAGGGAGACACATGATTGGTCATTCATGTACTGCTGAGAGAGCTATAGAGCCTCTGAGACAGAGACGGACAGAGTAAGTAGAGAGAGCATAGTCTAGAAATAGCATTGCTTGGATGAAGAATCTCAGCGTTTCTGACAGTGACATTAACTGGCTGCCTGTCCTGAGCCAAGGTCTGCAAGCTGCTCTGCACATCTGCTGGGAAGGGTCAGGGTGGCAGACAGGGAATAAGATAAACCCCAGGTCTGGGTAACAGGAAACTCACCCAAAGGTGAGCTGACCCTGCTTTTTGAGTGTCCTCAGCCCCAACCCTTCAAACAGATACAGGCTCAGTGCAGGAGCCTAAAGAACACGATTCCAGCAGATTTCAAGGTGTCTGCTATAGAAGCCTCCTTAGGGGTGTGCCATTGGTCAATGTCACACCCCAGTTTAGACCCCTCACCCACCCCATATATCCTGCCACACTTGGCCTCCTGACACTAGGCTTTCCAGACTCCAGAACCACAAGCCAGACAACTTCTTTATACATTCTGCTACAGACACACAGAATGGGGAGAAAGAGTAGACAAACAGTGTCCTAGTGTATGTATGCGTACTTAGGAACAGGCATGTATGGAGGCCAGAGGGCAAAGTTCAGGTATCATTCCTCAGGAACGATCTAGCTCACTGACCTTGGACACAGGGTCTCTCACTGAACCTGGAACCTGACATTTATCTGGGCAAGCTGGTCAGTGAATTCCAGGGGTCGACGACCTGTCTTTATCTTCCCATCTCCCACATTTTTGCATGTGTTCTGAGTACTAGACTCATGTCCTTATGCCCACACAACAAGCACTTTACTAGCTGAGCTACCTTCCCAGCCTCAAGGATGTTGCCATCTTAGCATGCTGCTGGCTTTTGTTCCTAACACACTGACACTGTCATCTGAGGTACAGCCCCTCCATGGCGAGGAACAAGCAACACGGTGCTTACTTCCAAAGAGCTGTCCCCTTGCTTCCACACTCTGATGTAGTTTATGCACTGTGGCAAATCTCACAGTTTTGAGAATCTGATAGAATGGCCCCTGAAACTGGCTGTGCTGGACAGATCCCAGTAAATTTCCTGTTGTATATTGTTGGAGGAGGTGGCAAGGCTGCAGGGTCCATTGCATGCTGCTACAGTAAGAGGAGTGTGTGTGTGTGTGTGTGCGCGCGCGCGCGCGCGCGTGCACGCGCACGGTTGCATGCAAATGCACATGTAGCCAAAGTGTGAGTGTAGGTCGAGGACAACTTGCAGGAGTTGGTTCTATCCTTCCACCGTATGAGTCCTGGAGATCAAACTCAGGTTATCAGGTTTATACAGTGCCTTTACCTGCTGAACCATCTTGCTGGCCTCCTAAAGGTTTTCTGTGAATCCTTCTTAATAGAAAGTTCTCTAGCATTGGAGAGACTGATTAGACACAGTACACACACTTTTCATGGAAACATTTGCTTCTCTGTCTACTTCCATGTTCCCTACAGAGTGGAGTGCAGACGTCCTTGTGCACCTCAGTACTGAGAGGCATATCTGCCTACTTCCTGCAACGCTTTATGGCTTGAATTCAAATGAGGCATGAATAGCTGATGTCTGTTGAGATGCTTACAAACGCCAAGTGGCCTTGGCAGCCAACTATTCCAATTTCTTTGATTCTGCATGGAACTCATCAGAAAGTCTTTTCCCTTTAGTAGCAGAGTTTAGCCCATTTATATCTTGCTATCTTTCTGTATTGATTTCTACTGCATTAGGCTCTGGTGTTTTCTGTCTTCTGGCTTGTGAGCATGTTTCCTTTTGTGTGTCTTGATATTCAGCATTTGTGCTGTTAAGTACTGGCTGCTTCATACTGCATCCATACTTTCCTGGGTGACTGTACCAAGGACATGTCCCACTGAATGTCTAACTAGTTCAGTAGGCTACCCTCCTCACTTGGTAACCATACAGAGTGACAATTAATGCCACCTGTTTATCTGCTGGACCAAATGCCCAGATAAAGCCTTGTGACTCAGTCCATCTGGTGGCTCAGCACTGATTTAGTATACTTAAGACTTCTTTCCTCATTGTGGGCAGTGGACTCCTCCCCTTCCATTCTGATCACAATGGTGGTAGTTCATCGTCTCAGTGTCCCTGGGCAGGCCTCCTCCATCAGCTTCCCACACCTCAGACCATCGGAAATCCATCATGGGCTTTTAAAAGTCTCTTGCTTACAGACATAGAACACATGCAGGCTGTGGGCTTCCTTGGCCTTTTTGTTCTTGTAGCCTGACCCCCATAACCAATCACACCCTCTTTCTATTAGACAGAGGGATCCTATCAGCCCTAATGCTCTGGTAGGTCCCCAAACACAGCTAAATATGCTTCCACTTCATAGTAATTTTCCAGGGCATCTCCCTACTTCCACTCGCTTGTGATGATGGACAGCCCTTGCTTTATTCTCTTATCTTTCTGGATTCCTTCCTCTGCCCTTGTGCTCCTTCCTTCCCTCCTTCCTTCCTTCCTTCCTTCCTTCCTTCCTTCCTTCCTTCCTTCCTTCCTTTCTTTCTTTCTTTCTCAAGACAGGGTTTCTCTGTGTAGCCCTGGCTCTCCTGGAACTCACTCTGTAGACCAGGCTGGCCTTGAACTCAGAAATCTGCCTGCCTCTGCCTCCCAAGTGCTGAGATTAAAGGTGTGTGCCACCACCGCCCGGCCCTTGTGCTTCTTTCTAAACACCTGCATCCTGTACAACATGGCACTCATAGTCCTACATTCTGACTGCCCACATGAGCTGCATCTTCCACATGTACAGACAACTCTCAGAGCCAATGCTGTTCAGGCTCTGCCATGGCATTCCTTCCCAGTACCCAGCCGTATCCTAACTCCCTTCATGACAGCTGCAATTCCTCACCCAGCCCCTCTATTTCTGCTCTGGGCTGCTCATGCCCCAGGTTCTAACATACCACTAAACCCCACTTTCTGACAACTGTGTGCTTGAGGTCAACTTCTTTGGCAGTGGATTTCTCTCTCCTGATCCACAGCTTCCTTCCTTCAATCCCCTAAGTATGACTCTACTGCTTGCTACAGGAGGCTCTTATCAGATCTAGCTCCATACCTGAGGTGGCATGGAGGGGAGAACAGGCCTCTTGCCTTATTAGGATCCAATCTCACAGCCACTGCTTCCTCCATTGAGATGCAAGAGCTGTGCTCACAGTGAGCATGATCTGCTTCTAGCCTGTACACCCACTGTAGTCCTGTGTACCAGGACAGTACACAAGTCCCGCTTTGCTGAGCTGAGGCCCTGCAGAGGGTTAGGACTGCCCGGCAGGAAGTGCCTCACTAGCAAGCGGGTCACTTGATCCTCCCCTTCTCAGGGTATTTCCCTGAAGCCTATACCCCACCCTTCCCTGATAAACACTTTTATGCAGTTTACACAAACGCTGATCCTCTACCAGGGGACTTGTGCCTTCTGCTTATGGCTTGGTTCCGCTCTACTTCTATTTTGCCAAAACAAGTTTACCATTTTGTTTTGATTCCTGTTACATCTGCATGGTCTTCAGGGGAGGAGTGGGAGGTGCTGGCTCACATCACAACATTCAAACGTGGATCCTCTCCTTTGAGTCTGCAGTCTTGGGTTTATACTCAACATCCACCTCTCCCAGGAACATTCTCTTTCCCTGTTGAGCCCGCACCAGCTGTGCTTCCCAGACACTATCTGCTAGCTGGCCCAACATGATACTGGCTTACCTTTGCCTCTCCTCCCTTGACCCACAGCATAAGACTATGGTTGGCACAACAAACTCATGGTGGGTTTCTGATCCAGAGACACCTCAAACCTAGCTCTTCAAGCACAAGGATAACTCTTCCTGTAGGATTGGTATACCAAGCAGCCTTTGTTTTTATTATTTGCAGTGTTGGGATGGAACCTAATGCTCTACCACTGAGCCACGCTCCCAGCCCCTCACTGGGGGGATTCTAGGCAGGGGCTCTACCACTGAGTCACATCCTCAGCTACTCACTGGGGGACTATAGGCAGGGGCTCTATCACTGACTCCCTCCCTTTCTCAAGACCTTCCCTGTAATGACAACCACTATAAGCTTATACGCACTCACACACTCATTTCCTGTCTCTACCACGTGTACAGTATAACCACAGTAGCAGTCTGCTGTCGCCTGGTTTCAGACTCCAGGACCCCCCCACCTCATGAGGTGAGTCCCGCCCTCTCTTTTGTGGGCATCTGCTCCCTTCCAGCCAATAGGAGCTGACTCATGTTTTGGATTGGTAGACATGGGATGAAGGGAATAGAAATGTAGTTATGCGTGAATGCTGTAGCCTGTACCTATCTATTTTCTACTTCACTGAAGAAAACCTACCTGGGTCTAGAGTCAGTTATAAAAATAAGAAAACATGGGACTAATTGGATTGTGTCTTCAGGGACCCTGCCAAATGCCTCAAACCATGGGCCAGATTCCAAACTCATCCTGCTAAAAGGATTTCACACACAAAGTGCTTTTTGGAGGGCTCTTCTGCAGCTGAGCAGTGGGGCCCCAAGCACATGCCTGCCAAGTGAAGGAGGGAATGAGGTGAAGAGGAACCCTGTGTAGGCTGGGTGGGGGTTGCTTCACCACCTGCCGCTGCTCCGCCTCTTGTTTTTTTTTTCAAACTGAATGTCCTAGAGAGGCTGGTACTGCCCACCCTATTCTTCAAGACTGGTGGGCATGCGGATATTCTCCCCTTTGGCACTCTCTGGCAGGTCAGCTAGTGCCGACTGTGCCCCTGACATCCTCTACACCCGGGTGTGGCCAGACACCAGGTTGTGGAGACAGCAGCATGTGTCTTTCAGCAGGAGGCTATGTTCACGTATACTGGAGATAAAGATGGGGATGCTGCCTGCTGCCCACTGCCCACCAAGACTCTATGGTCCTCAGGAGCAAGCATTTACCCAGGTCTGCAAGCTGTAGGTGAAAGTTGAGGCCCTCCACCTCCAGGCTCCCATTCCAATGCTATTCACTCTAGTGCATACCAACTAGACTGCAGGATGACAGAGTAGGGAGCGTGTCCCATGCCTGGCTAGAGGGATGAGCATGGACATACCTGTCCCTAAGGTGGGGCTGGATGAGCCAGGATACGCTCTAAATTAGGGCAGGGACTATGAAGATCCCAGCCTGCTACTAACCTAAGCAAATGACAGAGACTTTTCTGCACCTGTCTTCTTCTAGCTTAACAGCCCCACCACAGGATGCCACAGAAAAAAACTAGACAGTGTGTCAGTGACCAACAAACCTATCAGACTGACCTCCCAAATGCTGGTCCTGCTACTATGCTGGGAGGAAGACCCCCTTTACCTCCTCTCCCCTGTCCCATGCTCCTATGCTGTCTGCTCATGTAGCAGCCACTAAAAAGCCAGGTGTAAGTGGGGGGCATAGTGGTACATGGGGTAATCCAAGCCCTAGAGAGGTAGATGAAAGAGAGCAAGCATCAGCTATATCATGAGTTTAAGGCTAGCCTGGGCTCATGAGACCATGTCTCAAAAGTACAAAAGGCACTTACATGAAGCCCAGGGCAGAACCTAGCACCAGCCTTTGCTTTCTAAGCATCCTTACACTTTATGCTGTTGTGCCCTGATCACATGGACAAGGAAACATTGTCCTAACAGCTGGCTTGAAGCAAAGACTCTGGGGTCTCTGCTTGGGCCAGGTCAGGCCTAGAAGGTAGGGACATGAAAACAGTAGGAAGCAGCAAGAAGTGGGATGAGAACTGCTTCTGTGGAATTCTTGGAGTCTAAGTCTGAGCCAGCCTGGTATAGGAAGGCTTGGTGTAGATGATGCTTGGGTCCCTGGTGGCTGAGTCAAACCTCCAAAGTGGTCAACAGAATAGATGCAACCCTATCAAAACATTGGCTGGAGGTGTGGCTCAGGAGAGTGCACGCTCAGCGCTGGGTTGGATTCCCCAGCACAGCAAAAAAAAAAAAAAAAAAAAAAAAAAAAAAAAAAAAAAAAAAAAGAAGCCTAAAACTTCAAATGTCTTTCTTGCAAAACTGGTTTGACGGTTTTTTTTTTTTCTGCTTATGCTAAAATTCACAGGGAATTGCAAGGCGCTCTGAATAGTCAAGATGATCTTGATGGGGTGCAGTGGTTATTTTTTTCCTTGCTGCAACAAAATACCTGACAAAAGCAACTTAAGGAAGAAAGCGCTTATCTCAGCTCACAGATTGAGGGTGCAGCCCACCACAAAGAGGATGGACGCTGGGCTCAGCTCACTTCCTCCTTTTCATTCAGTCCACGACCTCAGCCTAGGGAGTGTGCCGCCCACACTTGGATCGTCTTCCTACCTGAGCTAACCCAATCTACAATCCCTCAGATGTGCATAGAGGTATGTCTCCTAGGTGAGTCTACATCCTGTAAAGCTGACAACCAAGATTTAAACAATACATTATGGGGGTGGAAAACACAAAGTCAGAAGGCTCATGTCAACCTAAGATCAAAGGACACTAAAGACGCTAACTTAGGTGGTGGCATAGGGAAGGACACACAAGCTGAACTGGAACTGAGTTCAGCATTGAACACAAACTGGCACCACCAGCTAGCTGGTTTTCAATGAGGAGGCCATGACAACCAGGTAGGAGAAGAGTCTTGGAGGGGGACAGGACTGAGACAAGTAGATATGCACACACAGGAATAGGACTTGAGCTCTAACTCATGCCATAATAAAAACCGACTCAAAGTGGATCGGAACCGAAACATGAGACAGAAGGAAGATACAGGCAAGGGAAGATGAAATAAAAGATATAGAGGGAGAATACAGGACTGAATCTTCCCAGCATTGGATCCGGCAATGCTGTCTAAGTTGTGCCAACAGAGTGCAGCAACAAAAGGAGGTGCCAAGGGCCTCATCACAGCACAGTCTGTATGCTAAGGACACGGGAGTGAGAACAGTCTACTGGGCGAACTACAGCTTTGCTGACGCAGACTTCTGATAGTAGTTGAGTGTGCAGAATACATGAAGAACTCATACAGCAGAAAGCACAGCTTAAAGATGGGTGAAGGGGTCTGGGATGCAGCTTCATTTGTAGTGTGCTTGCCAATTAAGAACAAAAGGCAGAGAAGCAATAACAGCCGCTTCCGTCATTCTGTATTGGGACTTCATCTTTCTGACTAGTCTGGCTAGAGGCAACTCAATGTAGTGGCACTCACAGCAGCAGACTTTGATCATGTTCAGAGTGGCGACCTCTTACGTGTGATTGAGATGAACATCCCCCAGAATTGCAGGAGACTGTCTGCTAGAGACAGCAGCAAAAAAGAGGGTGGCTGAGACCCCCTAATACGAGGAGCCCCAACACTTCAAGACCAGAGCTCTCTGGCAGCTCAAGAAAGCACAAACCTAATCTGAAGCAGAACCAGGGATGCCCTTCCAAGAAAGCTGCCCAGAGACACCTACTGGCCCTGTGCAGCCCAGCCCTGAGCTCTTCCCTGTGTCTCTTATCTATAGGCCCCACCAGCTTTCCTCTTTGCCCTGAAGCATCATTGCCATTCAATTCTAAGGATGTTGTGGCTGCCTTCCCAGCAAGGCACAACCTCCCAATGGGAACCGTGTGCTGTGGTTTGAGTGGTTCGCACCCTGCCCTTCCTGCCAGCAGTTCTAATTAATAAAGCTGTTGTTGGGCACCAGTGTGAGCATGTTCATCCATATACCCATGCCTGAGTAGTCTTGTTATTCAATGCCTGATACATACCAGTCTCCGATTGGGCCAAGTACACAGATGGTAGGATGGTACCAGGTCCAGGGCTCTGGAGGGCTCTCAGGCTGCCACCATCTCTCCAAAGCCCACTCTAGGCAGATGTCTCATGTCTCTAAGAGGTAACTCTGAGACAGCAATAGGAAGTCTGAATGGAGGTCACTATCCAGCTCAGCTCTAAGCCCACTGGAACCTAGGGAAGTACCTGAGGTGCTACTTCTTGGTAAAGGGAGCGAGGTATCTTAAGTTGAACTCTCCCTGCATTTTACTTCAGCCTGGAGGGACACAGGGCACATGAGGCTGCATAACCAATACTAGCTACCAGGCAACTTGCTGCTGAATGCAAAGGGCCTCCTACATGGAACACATCCAGAGAGCCCAGCCTGTAGTTTCTATGCAAGGCAACCAGCTCATCACTCCAAATACACAGAAGAGAATTCTGGAGGCTCTATAGGTAGCCAGCTCAGGGAGTAGGCTGCCGCAGAGCAGGCTGGCTGAACCTCATAAGGGACAGGTTGGATGGTCAGTTACTGGGAAGCAAGGGGCAGGGTATATACTGAGTCTGTATAGCTTCGCTCTAGAAGCCCCAAAGGTCAGGCTTGGGCAAGTCCCGCATCTTAGATGCAAAGAAGAGAGGTGGCGTGGAGGTCTAGAAGCAATGTGAATAGCGTCTGCCAGCTGGACACACTGGGGAGTGTCAACCCACTTTAGTGGGGCTTCTGTTCCTTCTGGTGGGCATGAGCAGGTGAACCCTCAGCAGGTACAGAGGGACTAGGGGAAGATATTCATGTAGAAAGTGGGGCTGTGAACACTGAGTTGACCGTGTAAAGCAGAAACTGCTCTCCAAGTCCATGTGAGGAAATATTCCCTCAGGGTGGCAGTATGAGGAGGGGCCTACTAGAGCCTCAATGGGGCTAGTTCTCTCAGAGAACTCTCAGGCTTCTAGTCTGCAAAGCTGGGTTGGAGACCAGGGAACAGCTTCCCCAGACACCTAATTGGCCATTGGGCTCTCGGCCTCTAGAGCTGAGATTTACACCCATCTACTGTTTAAGCTGCCTGGTACTGTATGCTTTCGTGTTTGCACCAAGACCAGCCCAAATGTCCTGCCATGGAGCCTTCCTACTCCCTCAGTCCAGGAAAACAAGTGCACAATGTGGTACCTGCCTCAGTCTGCATGCCACACCTACTAATAGAAGAATACTCAGGATGGGAGAAAGGCAGCAGCTTCATGTGGAGGAGCAGACAGCTCCTCCACCAGCTCTGGGGAAGACCACAAGAGGGTCCAACTGGAGTCACTCAATAGGAGGCCATGTACTGTGAGGGAACCAGGTACATGCAGAGAGCATACAAGACTATGGTCCTCAGTACTCACTTCAATGACATCCATGTGACTCAGAATGTCATCCTGAAAGGCCATCAAACAGCCCTCAACTCCAGTGAGCAGCCAAAGCTCTAAGAGACCATGCCCATGCTGGGGACCACACACTGTACACAGTCCTCAAAATTAATGTCTTTCTCCATATGCAACCACAGGATCTATACTACTGGGATTTTTCTTTTTCTTTTTTGCTTTTCTTTTTCTTTCTTTCTTTCTTTCTTTCTTTCTTTCTTTCTTTCTTTTCTTTCTTTCTTTTTTAATTTAGGGATGGAGAGATGGTTCTGTGGCTAAGAGGGCTGGCTACTCTTGCGGAGGACCAGGGTTTAGTTATCAGCACCCAGGCTCACAACCACCTGTTAATTCCTGTTCCAGATGATTCCAAACACTCTAAGTTGGGGGTTGGGGCATGTGCCTTTAATCCCAGAACTCAGGAAGCTGAGGCAGGTGGATCTGCAGAGTGAGTAGGACAGCAGGCAGCCAGGGATACATAGAAAGAGACCTTGTCTCAAAGAAAGCAGACAAAATGATTTAGTTATTTTTATGTGTGAGTATTTTGCTTACATGGATGCATGTGTGACACATGTCCCCAGTGTCTGTGGGAAACAGAAGAGGATATTGGATCCCTTGGTACTGGTGTTATAGATGGCTGTGAGCTGACATGCAGATGCTGGGAACTGAACCCCAGGCCCTCTGTAAGAGCAGCAGGGGACCACTAAGCCATTTCTCCAGCACATGCGTGCTTGCACACATACATACACTCACACATGCTGGACCTGAGCTTATAATAGAGCTGAGGACGACACTGAACTTCTAATCTTCCCCCTTTCACCTCCATAATGATCAGATATGCGCATGTGCCAATGCATGCCATGTAGTGCTGGGGATGGAGCCCAGGGCCTTGTGCCTGCTTAGGTGACCGCTCTACCAGCTCCTGCTGCTAATTCATCACACCAAGCATCTGCCTATGAAGAGAATCTGCCTGAGATATGCTCCTTTCTGTCCAGCCACAGAGAGAGGCACTATTTGCAGTTGCTCTCAGAGACGGAGCATTCATCTCTGGAAATTGAGTGATCAGTGCAAGCTCCAGGCTGACCCAAACACAGCCTCTTTGGGGGCAGAGCCCCACTCCTGACCCACAAGCTCCACTGGGAAAAAGGCACAGAGGGTAAGGAGGAGCCATTAGGGGAAAATAGTAATCAAGAGAAATGACTGCTTAATTACACTGGGGGAGGGGGCAGCATGCCTGTTAAGACAGAAAATAAATCCACATTTCTAGCTCCCTGAAGTCTATAAAATATTGGAGGCCTTTTATGGTTGTAATCAAAAACCTCATTTCTCTAGCCACTGCTGGCCGGATCTAATTAGGGTGAGGTATGCTAACGACGCAAGCCTGGCCCAGGACGTTGCTCCTTGTGGTATTAATTGCATTTAAAGAGGAAGCATGAACCACACTCATGCTCACTAATTAGTGTGAGGTTACTAATTAATAACACAAAGTCAAACTGCCTTTGTCCTGCCATTAGCGATTAGCTCAATATGGCACAGCTCCTCTTCTACTACTTGTGAACAAGCTTGGAGTCAGATTCCAGCGGGCAGAAAGCTAGAAGCTGCAGAGCAGGATCAGGCAAGTACCTGGGCCATGTCCCTGATAATGCTGGACACTTGTGTGATTCCACTACATGCAGGTAACATGAGCCTCCTTCTCAGGGCCAGCATGGTACTGGCTCAGCTGGCCCTTCTTCACAGTATATAGCCTCAGGAAGACAGAGGGCTTGGAAGCAGGCTGAGCAGCCCCTTGCCCTCCCAGCTTCACTGCCAGCTCCAGGGCTTACTTGCTCCTTTGTCTCTGGTTCTTCTCCATAGGAAAAAGGGCCTGAGGAGAGCAAGCAGCATGCACCTCACAAGCAATTCACTTGGAACCTCAGTGAGGGGAAAGTCAACCAGAGGAGGGTGGACCCTGGGCCATGCACAGTTGATCAGAGGGGAGGGGGCTACCACAGGCTGAAGGTAAAGCAGAATGATAAAGAGGCTCAGCTGGCCTCACCAAGTCTCCTAGGAAACCCTACTAGAAGCCTTCCTTCTACAGGCTTCCTCAGGACACCGAATGACAACATCAGCTGCATCTCAGGTTCTGCAGAGAATCTTGGACTCAAACACATGGGGGAGGCTGGAGATGCAAGTTTAAGCCTAGAAAAGGAGGCAGTTGTGGTGGGTATGCCTTTAATCTGAGCACCTGGGAGACTAAGATAGGGGAGTCATGAATTTGAGGCTAGCAGCCTGGGATACAGAGTTGACCCTTACTCAAAATGCCAAAGCCAGAACTGATGATGATGGTTCGATGGACGAAATACTTGCCTTACAGCAAGTAAGACTTTGATTCTGACACTCAGAGGGCCAGGTGTGGTGGTGCATGTTCAGAATCCCAGCAAGGAGATGGGAGGTGGGGAGTCAGATCCCTGGAGGCTCATGGGCAAGGTAGCCTAGCCTAGGTACCAACGTTCCAGACCAATGAGAGAACCTGTCTCGGCAGTAGGGGGAGGGCCTGAGGAATGACACTGAGGTTATTTTCTGATCTCACACACCAGCACACACATGCACACTCACACAGGCATACATGTACTCAAATATGTACTTACAGACACAAAGAAACACAAAGTAAGTAGTAATAAAAAGGAGAAAAGAAATGTAGTTGCCAGCAGCAAATGCAGCTGTTGAGTGTAAGAAGAGAGGGCGGAAAGGGTTTTCAGAGAGAGGACAATGTTCTGCCAGTCAATGACCCAGGGGACACTGTTACACATGACTACTCAAAATAACCCCCCCTCTCCCAAACTCAACAGGTCTCCTGTCATGTGGTAAGGCCAGGCCTCCTGTCATGTGGTAAGGCTAGGCATGTAACTCACTTAGTACACTGTCCCACAGAATGTTGATCCTGATCCCCTAGTCTGCTGCTCTGGAGAAACCTCCCCTCACCAAGTTCAATGTGGCCAGGAGGCAGGTGAGGTGTCTGGGGCAGCCAAGCCTCAAAGGTCAGTGATAGTCAAGACATGAACATGGATCTGCCAGGCCCCATCACTGTTCCTCCTCAAGGCCTTGCCTGAGGCCAGGATAGGGCTTACTCAGCTGGCAAAGATGCCCCTGAAAGCCTCCAGCACTGTGGGAAGGATGGAGGCTGTGAGATAAACACCAGCTGTGTCACAGGTCCCCAAGCAATGCCACTTCTTATTTTCCTCTTAAGTGGGAAGGAGAAGAGAAGAGAAATAAACACTGTGAAGTGACCTGAGATTAGGCAATCAAAGGCAGAGATCAGAAACTGGGTAGAGGAGACAGCTCCAAACGGAACCCTAAACAAACATGAAGGAACCCTGCCCCAAGGGCCTGCACCCTATTCAGCAGTATCAGAGACTGGGTATCTTAGAGCCTGTGGCACTGTCTTACTCTCAAGGGTCAAAGACAAGTAGAGTCCTGCACTGGCCATTGCCTTGCTTGGATTACTACTGCTGTGATGAAACAGCATGGCCAGAGATGCCTCTAGGAGAAAAGGGTTGATTGCACTCATGGTTCCATGAGAGTTCCTCCCAAACACAGTGAGGGCAGGACCTTAAGCAGGGCAGAAACCTGGGGGCAGGAGCTGATGGAGAGGCCATGGAGGGTGCTGCTTACTGGCTTGCTCCCCATGGCTTGCTTTCTTATAGATCCTAGGACCACCAGCCCAGACATGGCCCCAACCAGAATGGGCTGGGCCCTCCCTCACTGATCACTAATTAAAAAAATGCTGAGGCTCCCTCCTCTCTAATGACTCTAGCTTGTGTCAAGCTGATATAGAAAACTACCAAGCACAAGGATGGTTCCCAAGTCCCCTACAACCAGGGGTGAGCCTCTACAAGAAGGCAGAGCTGGGACTGGAGTTGGCAAGGTAGGACAGGGAGAAAAGCACTTGACATACAAGCCAGAGGACCTGATTTTGATTCCCCAGCACCCAAATAAAGCTGGAGGTGGTAGCAAGTATCTATAATCCTAGTCTTTTTATGGAGAGATAGGGTAGAGATAGGAGTGTCCTATGAGGTTCATAGGACAGCTAGCTAGGCATGGCAATGGACACTGTCTCACACAAGGTGAAAGGGAAGGACTCACACCCTCTAACTTTTACATGCCATGGTGTTCCCTCCCTCCCTCTCTCCCACACACACAATGCACATACAAACATTAAAAACAAAACTGAGCAGAGGTAGAAGGCCAAGCATTGAGACTAAAGTAACACAGGTTGAATCCCACCCTGCCAGAGCCCTGGGATTCTAAGTCAGTCTCTGTGGGGGTCTAGCCACTAGTGCTTTTCAGGAACACAAGATGAGAGGACCAGCTTAGACTTCAGCACTATGCCACTTAGTGCACCCTACATTCCCACACCAAGATGTGGAAGCCTGTGAGCCAGGCCAGGAGCTACCTAGCACTAAGGGTCCTAGAACAGCTTCTGTACCCTACCCCCAAAAATGGACACAAGGCTCACAGTTCCTCCAAAGTGACATGGGAAGCATGAGGCAGAGCTAGGCAGCTTTGCTCCTGTGCAAAGTACACCCTGGGTGACGGCAAGCTTCTTAGCCACAGAGCCCTAGACCTGGCATGTGCTTAGCACAACTCATTTCTAATTCTACTTGGCCTTGTGTACATTATGAAAACAAGGCCCTGGGGTACATTCCAATTCAGGTCAACACTGAGGAAGCCACGCATGTCAATGCGCAGAACATCAGGGTCTCCCCAGGCTGTGCAGACTGATGCTCAGCTCACAAAAACTCCCACACCCCTACACGTGGCTTCCCCAATGGCAACAGCAAGCAGGCCACTGCTAAAGGAGGCTGGAACACTTGATCACAGGATAAAGCCCAAGAGGCCATGTGTGGAGACAAGAGGGTTACCACACTAGCCAGCCCACAACCAACAGTGCCTGGGTAAAACCAGGTCATACCATACCTGACAATGTGCCAGAGTTAAAGAAACTCACCATGCCCACTGACAGACACCAAACTCCACAGTCCACAGACTCTTCCACATTCACTGTGGGATGTAACACCCCACAATCTACAAAATCATTCCCTCGGTGCTCCCCACACTCTAGGCCATAGACCTGCCTGGCTTGCCACCTCTGACCACAGCCCCAGGCACCTTTCCCTCCTCCATGCTGTCTTAACTATCAGTTACCAGCTGACTGACACCTTGCTGCTTAGCCTCTCTCATGGGCACAGTCTGATTCCCATGCTGGTGACAACAGACTTACTTGGTGATTGGCAATGGACACACCCAGCATTGCACAAGCTTCCCTGATTCTGTATTCCATGATAGGTGTCTCCCACCTCCAGATCAGAATCTCAACCCTGACCCAGAACCCTCATATTTGCCAAAAGCCAACTAGCCCACATTCTCAGAGTCCCACAGGGAAACCCACCTGTGTTAGCTGACCTGCACCCTAAGTGTCCACATGCCTGTGTTGCTTAGGCTGACCTGGTCTGACCCAAGCCCTTAGCCATAGGCTCCCAATGGCTCCCAGGACTCAGTTTGCACCTCAGTTCCTTCTACTCTGCCATTTTCCCTAATACCGTGGCCACACACACAGGAGGGCGAGCCTCTAGGCCAAGTCCTGCTAGAGGAAGGCAGGGCTTCCCTTTTGTCTGGATCCAGGACTCAAGGTGGTCTTCCCTCAGGCTGCCCTTCACCACACAACTCCAAGTGAACCCACCTCAGTACTCACCGTGTCAGCTCTCTGCTTCTGAACCCCGAGCTCCTCCAGGGCCTGAGACAGCTGAGCCTACAAGATAAGACCAAGACAGTTAGAGTTGAGGGGAGATACCTGTCAGCCTTGGGGTGAAGGGCCTTCCTCCACTCCCTCTGAGTCTGTCAGGGACACCCTAGTAGGGCCCTGGGTAAGGTAAATTTTGAGCTCACACAACCCCTGCTGAGTGGTCATACATTGGGTTAAGTTGGGGTGAGGAGGAAGTCAGTCAGCTGAATCCTGCATCCTATAGTTTCCCACTTTGGAACCACTAATTGAGGTGGTTCTGCTGACAGAGGACAAGGCCCAGAAAACTGGGGGCTCTCCAGCACTGGACAGACTGAGAAGGAGCAGGGAAAACCTGGGCTGCTATCCCCAGATGAGAAGGTTCTGACTGGGAAGTCAAGGGTGCCCACACTGTACTTGAATACCAACAGGGTCTCCTGACCAGGAGTACCCAGAGCCTCACACCAGGGCTCAACTCCCAGAGGAGGATGGCCTTCCTGAGGCTTCCCAACCTCTGCTTCAACATCCCGGTAAAGGAGCAGGCAACTGGAGGCTGCAAGCACAGACTCAGTTTCCGGATAGGAGACCAAAGATCAAAGAGCACAGACCTTGGCTCCAGGGTGCCACAGACCCCATCCTCTTGGGCTCATAGCATAGCCCCTCTAGAATGGCACACACTCTTCACAGACTGAATACATTGTGATTCTCACAGGCCCTGCTAGACTACTCCCCGGCAGGCAGTAAGCAGCATGGCCAAGATGCTTGTAGAAATCTATCCTGACCACTAGTAGGCTGCTGTGAGCCATCTATAAATGCACTCTACTGTGCACTAAGCACTTACACAGCAAGGATATGTTACCCTCACTGAGCTGGAAGGGTACTGCCCAGACCAGAGCAACAGTCACTCCATTGTCAGGTCTGCAACAAGCAAGGGGACTCCTTCCTCTCCATCTACCATGATCAGACCTTCTTCCTCTGGAGATTGCCACAGGCTGAAGTGCCCTGCAGACGTCGGGACAGCTCAGTGCCTACGGATATTCTCCTGGCATATTATGCTCTCCTCTAGAAGAGCTTTTCTTAGGAAAATGGGTCAAGAAGCCAAACACCACGTATAACTGAGTGAGTGGCTGGTGAATAAGCTTGGCAGGATTTGAACCCAGGTCCAACCTGAGACTCTCAAAACAGGAAGAACTGCAAGGCTTACATGTCCATTACCAGGGTATACAATATTTCCACAAACACACCACTCTCGCTGCTTTAAGAGAAGGGGATGGAGGTCAGAGACTGACATCCCCTCCACCTCACTGGCCTCAAGGACACACACTGATCTGCTACAAAGCAGTGAGGAAAAAAATAAACAGTGTGACAGAGGAGCAGGCAAAGAGGCAAACAGACATCTCCCAAAAAGGAAACACACACAGGCGGCAAACACACAGAAAGGTAATTAACATGGTTAGCAATTAGCCAAATGCAAATCAGGACCAACAGCAAAACCACTCTGCAAAGACAGGGCTGGCAGAGCCCAGGAAGTGCTGGGGCGCTGAAGGGAAAGGATGGGAATCAAGCAAGTCTCAGAGCTGGGGCAGCAGCAGGGAGACTGAAGGAGCTCAGACCTGGCCTCTCCTTAGGGCTGAGTGTTTGCATATCAACCCCAGGTATGTGCTCAAAGGACTGGGTTGAGAAGCCGGCTCAGGGGAAAAGCACTTTCTAGGTGACTGAGAATCAGAGTTTGGATCCCAAAAGTCCATGTAAAAGTTACGCGTAGTAGCGCACTACATGTGGTAATGCACATCTGTGATCCTGGCGCTCCTATGTCGAGAAGGAAGGCAGAGAGACAGGGAACTCTCTGAAAGCTCTCTGGACAGCTAGCTGGGTATATACAGTACGAACACAAGCCCCTGCTTCAGAAAAGTAGAAGGCAAAATTTGATGCCTCAGGCTGTCCATCGACATCAGCATGCATGCACACATGCACATTTGAGCACATGCGAGTACACACACAAACACACACACACACACACACACACACATACACACACACACACACACACTTCAGCACCTTTGGCTGTGGCCTTGGCCACAGAAGGACGGTAAGTGGGCTGGAGAGATGGTTCAGCATTTAAAAAGCACTGACTGCTTTTCCAGAGGTCTTGAGTTCAATTCCCAGCAAGCACATGGTGGCTCACAACCATCTATAATGGGACCTGATGCCCTCTTCTGGTGTCTGAAGACAGCTACAGTACACTCATGTGCATAAAATAAATAAATCTTTAAAAACAAACAAACAAATAAATAAAAGAAAGGATGGTAAGTGACAACCTGCCTTGTATAACCACCACATCTATACATAGAATTGGGCTGGCCTTCATTGCAGCTCTACCAGCACCCATCCACACCTGCATCAGGAGGTAACCAGAAGGTTCCCCAGAAGACTACTAGAAAACACTCACTCCAGAAGAGCAAACCTTGCTGGGACAGTAGGCCAGAATCAAAAACTGTGCCCATGCCATGGTTCCTCCATTAAGGAACTCATCCCTTGGATCAGCCAAGCATGGTTAGCAACAGCACTGTTATAGGAAAAGATTGTTGGGAGAATAAGACATCTCAGTCACCATGTCCTCATCCAGAAAGCAGGTCCCCTCTGAGGTCCTGGTGCAAAAGGGATGGCTGGCCATGATCATCATCATACTGTTCTCAGAAGGGACAGAATGGTAGAGCATTGTCTGCAGCTTAAGCACAGAGCCTCTGGAAAACGCAGCCTCAGTCACAAAAGGAAGACAGTGGAGGTGATGGTCCAGGCCTCACAGGAAGATAACAGTGCAGAGCTGAGGATGGAGGATGAGGTGTAAAGCCCAACAGTGGGAGATGGGCAGTGCAGGGATCTATATTACTGGCTTCTACACTGAGGAAGTATCTCATGGTGGCATCACAGTAAGTGTCCTGCCCTTTGCAGTGACATCAGGGCCTACATGCTCTTGCTTTCTCCTGAGACTTCTAAAGAGGGACAGGCAGCCCGTATGCAGGAAAACAGCAGCATGGCACCTCGGCCCACCAGCTGTCCCTCATCTGCCCACAGCTGGTCCACACACAGAGCCAGTGGCTAATACAGGCAGTCACCTCTCATCCCTCTGCTCATGTGGCACCAACTACTACCAGCCCTGCCCAAGGACACAGAGCCTGGCTTTGAGGCTATGCACAGAGAAGACAGGAAGACTGCTCCAGAAATCGTACCAGAAGCAGCCCCTGCTCAGGCTCTGGAGAGGCAGACAAGAGCATGGGAACAGCACAAATGTGCTTGGTTTCAGGTGTGGCCAAGGTGGCAGGTGGGCCAGCACACATTTGCAGAGGGGCCGATAGTGCTGGCCACATTCTCCAGCCAAGCCCTGGAGACGCGTGTGTTCAGACAGAAGCCCTGGACATGCGCCACCTGTGACATTACATCCTGCACAGAAGCCTCAGCAGGGCTATTTTTATCCTGAAGTGAGAAGTGGCAGCCTGATGATCTAGCACCCCTGCAGGCACTCAGACAACTCAGAGTATGCAGGAAAACCTGCAGGTAGAGACAGGCTGGGACGGGCCATCCCAAGCCCCGAGGGGGGTTGGTGTACCTTCTGCAACACCACAGCCTGGCTGGGAAAACCTGGAGAGTGGGCCGTCAGCCCCACCTGGACCCAAGGACGCAGTTAACACTGAAGAGACCGGATCGTAAGTGTTAGGCTTTCTCTTGGGTTTGAGTGTAGATATAGATGCAGGAGCCTCTCCCTCCAGCACAGATGGCAGGCAGAACACCTTCAGCTTCTGGGGGCTACAGAACAAGCTAGCCCCTGAGCAGGCAGCTAGCATTCAAAGTTCAGACTGAGGTGTGGGATATGGGAGTGGAAAGCATTGTGGGCAGGAGTGGGCTCTGCTGGAGTAGAGGAGACAAATGGTCCCAGCCTGCTCCATCACACTCTTCACAGTTAATGACTCCACAAAGACCACTTAACTAGAAACAGGAGCTTCCCAGCTCTAGCCCATAGCCACTGGTGGAAGATCCTGGCATATTAAGTGTTTCCACTAACCCTGCAGGGATGCTGAGAGAACTCAGATCTGGGAACTGCGGCTGTGGGCAATCAATCTTCCAACATGCGGCTAGGATCCCAATGGCTGCCTATCATCTAGGTGACCTCCACAAAGGCTGACCTTAACCTCTGATCTCAATTCTTAGAGTACTTGTCTTCCATCTGTGCAATGGGCCCAGTGAGCTGGAACCATAGTGCAGTGGCAGAGCAATTCCCTGGCACATGCATGGCCCTGGGTTCTTTCAGTCACTCCCTGCACCCCCCTGCATCCACTTCTCTGAACTTTTTGGAGCTTCTCTCCATGTTTCCCCACAATGTAGTCTTTTTTACCAGAGAGCAGCACGCCAGTGTGTTTGTGAGGGAGTCTCCATGTAGCTGGTCGTGCTGTAATCTGTTTTAATTAAATATGCTGGAAACACAACTCAGGTGATGAGTGGCATCCAAGTGCCACACACTTGTATTTATGGCTCCGTCGACAGAGGACTCGTGACATCTGCTTCCAACCTCCGCAGCCGCTTTATTAAATGGAATAAATAAAATCCGGGCAAAATGGCAGCAGCCCCGCTGGAGACAGGCTACTGGGAGTCTCCGGCTCTACATTTCTAGTTTGTTTTGCTGAAAATGATTTTGCCGGAATCAAAGTATACCCCATGCTGGAACTGATGACAGATGTTAGCCTGGGCCAGGGCTGTGCTGAGAGGAGGACTGCAATGGCTGCCTGCTTACCCATGACAGCCCTGGGATGGGCACACCTGCCTTCTCATGAACAAAACCATCAAGTAGCAGTCCTTCCACCCTGGTCAACCATGGGAAAGCTACACCCAGTGCACAGGAATCTATGGATGTGCCTGTTGACCCCAGAGAAAACAGAAACTTGGGGTGAGGGTGGGTAAAGAAAAGGCAGCAGGGAAAGCCATCAGAGAGGAAAAGAGAACAGAGGGTAAAGTCTTCCCCACAAGAAAGAAGACCTGACTTCCCAGCCCCAGTGCCCATGGAGAAGGCCAAGTTTGGCAATGTGCATCTTAAATCGCAGTGTCGGGAAGAATCCCATGGGCTCACTGGCCAGTCAATCTAGCCAAATCTGAGCTCCAGGTTATGGTGAGAAGAAAGCTCCAATGTTTACCTGACGTCCAAATGTGCGAGTACTGGCATGTACACCTATGCATGCACATGACAACACACAGAAAGAGAGAACAGGCAAAGAGAAGGGAAGACTAAGGGCAGAAGTAGTGGAGAGTGCCATGGAGAGGCAAAGAAAGCAGGGAGACGGTACCACACACCCGCCCTCCCTCTTGGCCTGTCCCTAGAGAGTGGATTTGCAGTCAGACCCTACATTGGGGTGTTCTCTTGCTCACACTTCTCCACCTTCTCAACTCAGGTCTGAACAACACAGGTAATGTGGGGGCTCCCTCTTCATTTCTTGCTATGTAACTTCCCTGGAAGAACCACTTGCCTCTAAGGCCTGAGTGATGCTTACCTAGCTGTAAGGCACTAAGGGACCTTTAAGAAAGGAGTTCCATGAAGTTATGTAACTTTTTACTGTGTCAATACAAGCAGCTCAGCTAATAAACTCCCGACAAGACTTTTAAAGCTCTCTAGGCATGAGCCATTTGCAAGCGTCTGGTATATAAACTTCACTGTCCAGTAAGGCAATGGAAAGCTACCATCTGTGGCTGCAGCTCCGCCACCTATAGCAAGACCAGAGGCCAACTCCTTGGCCTAGGAATACAGGTCTGGAAGAAGACTGAGCTGCCCTACGATAAGCTGAGCATACCTGCTCCAAGACGATGGCCCACCCGTCTCTCAGCCACTCTCAGGCATACAGTACCCAGGAGGTGCTAAGCCCTCAATGAATATATCTCCCAGACCCTGGGCAGTGATTGAGGTCTCTAGAATGTACCTACCAAGGATGTCAACATGGTCATGGGTAGAGAAAATGAGAAACAGGAAGGTTTGCCAGGACTACCACCTACCTGAGACCTGGAGAGATCCTGACTAAGGCTGTTCAGGGCTATAGGATATGTCTACAAGCTGGGCACTCGGAAGTGGCAGGTGATGTGTGCCATCTTGATGAACAGAGTGGCCTTAGATGGGTAGAGTGTACCTGCTGGATCGCAGGGTGTGATAGAACCAAACTGTGGCTGTCTTGGCCCAGTAGTGCTCTCCTCAAAAGGGTAGGGGCTGGAGATGACAACAAGGCCATGGGTCTGCAGGTGAAGTACAAGATTGTTTAAGTTTGGTCTATTGCTATGTACTGTAATGAAAAATTCTATACCCAAAGGTCTAGGCCTACAAGTAAATTCTCATGTTTACAAGCTTTTGTTGTGCAAACCTTATCCCTTGATTTAAAACAATTGGTTAAATAAAATTGGCTATAGCCAATTACTGGAGGGACTAGAAGTAGGTAGGTTTTGAGTTCCCTGGTTGGGGGTAGAGAAGAGAGGAGTGAGGAGAGACCAGGAGGAGAAGGAAGAACAACAGGAGGAGAGGAGGAAGCCTCCATGAGGGGAGAGGAACCATGAGCACATGGTCAGGAGAAACAACAAGTATCTGGGTATACTGCTGGAGAGGCAGCCAGGCCAGCAGTTAGAAGAGTAAATTTGGGGCTACCCCCCAGTAACTGTAAAAGCCAAATAAAATAACCATAGTCCAAGTCTCATTTATTTGTAAGTTAATTGGAGATAAGCTTAAAGTGGTTGTACTACATGCAGGGGCTGATGATAACCAGGATCTGGGCCTTAAACAGCAAGCTCTATGGCTTCTGTAGGAATAGCTTCCTGTCTTACTGTGGCCAGCGAGTCTTTCCTACCAGTCATCCTCATAAGTCACCTTCAATTCCCAGAACTTCTGACTTAGGATATACCCTCCAGACTCACCAAGGCTCTAGGAGCCCATCTGCCTGTCCAGAGGCAACTTCTCCCTCCTTTGGCCTATGCATAGCTTGCCTTCTACAACAGAGCAAGGCTGTTTGCCCATCTCCCTTCTCACTAAATGGAGACTCACAGAAAAACCAACTGTATATTGGACTCTACAGAGCAGGTAACAGAATGGAAAGGAGACACATTTGGGGAGGGAGTTCCCTCCTAAATCCAGGCTCCAAGATAGCTGGGAAACCAAAAGCCAAGGCCACCTTCATCCTTCGAGCTCCCTCCATAAAGGTCATCCAGCTGTGATACTCTCACACCTGCCTGGTCCTTGCCTCTGATCAGCATGTACCCATTATACAGCCTTCCAGCCATCCTTCCCTGCATCTATCTGCCCTACCTCACACTCCAGGCCAGTGGCTAGGCCCAGAAAGCAGTGAGCCTGTCTGCTGCCACCTGGTGGAAGGAGAAGGTGTACCATTCCACACTCCAATGGATTAGGACCCACCCCCCACCCCCACCCCCGGCTGGCTTCCTCCTCTAAATTGCTAAATCCAGCTACTATTCCAACCCTAAAGGGCTGGGTCTGCCAGACCTTGTGCTCCTCCAGGGCCCCATTGTATGAGGAGGACTCTAGTGGAGACAGGGAATCCTGTGACTGACTGGGCACAACTGTCTCTTGGTGACTCCTGTGATAATGAGGTAAGAGTCTGAACACATGGCCACTCTAGACTGCAACAGTATCATACCCGCCAGCTGGAAGCATAATTAGCACAGCCACAGGTTGAGCAGAAAAGCCACCAGGGCTCTGCTCACAGGAGCCTATCTCACCACAGCCATGAGACCAGCATACCTAGGGTCAGAAAAGGAAGGTCACTGAGGGCCAGCCTACTTCAAGAGGCCAGAGTGCCCATGCACAGGAGGACGAACTGTAACAGGAATCTCCAATGTGTGTCTGTTGGGGAGGGGGGCTTCTTATCTTCCCCCACCTGGACTAACCTGACGAGCACTCACAGTAATGGTGACAATGAAATAGTAAGAGCACCTTGCTTGACCAAGCTGAGCCTCCCAACTGGCTTTCCCATAGCTCTGGGACACAGAACAGGAGGAAGAACCTGCCATCTTTACGTCCTACAGAGACATACACCCATGAGCAGTATGACAGCGAGATGCTGACAGGGAACATGTATCTGCTGGAGCTGAATCCTGACAACACTGGTCACTTGACACAAAACACTGGCTGTGCCCAGACTATCATTCTCCTAAGGACCTATGTGGAATGCATATGGCAGCACAGATGAGACCTGTCTGTGAGAAAATATCAGGGAGCCGCAAGGTGTCAGAGAGCAAACCTGCAAATCTCTCCTCATTAGCATTTCTTATGGAGCTGAATGTGCTGTAATAAAACAGCTATTAACACACTTACATTGATGATGGCATAGCTCACTAGAACCCAAGTTAACCTTTCAGATGAGGGTGAAGAGCTGGGTTGCAGCAGCTCACAGCAGCTCCAGTGGATTGCATTCCTGGCTGCTGGCCACCTGTGAGACATTGGGACAAGTGTGCAGCTAGAGAGGAGGAGTTCAGCATAGGACCCAAGGGGGTCTCCACAACTCATGTCACTTGGTTTATTCTGCCAAGAGTGTCAGTGAAGGATGCTCCTCCGTGCAAGGATAATATAGGCCCAATGTGCCTGATGAGAATTTCATGGGCAGAAAGAACAAGTGGGCGGCCTGAACTGTGGCTTCCTCACATGGCACAGCCTTGCCAAAAGCTATCCCCAAAGCTGAAGCTCAGCTGCTCCCACTCTAGTCACGCCCATCTCTCCACTGTGAGACCTACAGCTGTCCTCTGAGCTGTGGATTCAAAGGTGCTTCCTGACTTTCCCAGATATGTTACAACAATGTCAGGCATTTTTGATTGCTCTTCATGGGAGCCCACACCTAAAATGCTATTGCACTTTATAGTTATCATGGGTTTTATTTATATATTTGTTTATTTGTTTTTGCAATAACTAGGAATTTAATGCAGGGACTCACGAAAGTAAGTGCTCTGCCACTGAGCCACACCCCAGCCCCTCACTGGGGGATTCTAGATAGGGGCTCTACCACTGAGCCATGCCCCCACCCCTAGTAAAGCTATATCCTCCACCTTCTTTTTACTTAAGACAGACATTAAGTTGCTCAGGCTAGCCTTAAACTCACTCTATAACGCCGGCTGGTACTCAACTTATCATCCTCATGCCTCAGCCTCCTACTTCCCTGGTGGACTACAGGCCTGTGCCACCAGGCTAGCCACCAGGCTAGCTCACAGTTGTCTACTAAACATCCCCCTCACCAAAGGCTCTGTTGTAAGCCTAGGAAAGGGCTCTGCTCAGTGTGGACTCCAGTGCTCTCTGGAAAGAGCATATAGCCATGCTGTCACCCTGGCTGTTCCTTTAGACACTACTCCAAGTGGACAACCAGTAGCACTAGCTGGGTGAGTTGAGTTCATAGAATGACTGGCCCCAGCAGCACCTCTCTAGGAGTCTGCACCACACCAAGGTCAAGGACAAGCAAACAGATGTGAGCATCAAGACCACAAAAGTTGAGTATGACAAAGGTCTTGCCTAGGATGCTGTGCAGGTTGGCCATGCTACAGGGCAGTCCTAGGTTTGTGCACAGGTGCCTAGTGGCTTAGGTTCAGTCCTGGACCTTCTGAGTTTCAGCTTTATTGTCACTGAAATGTGAACAATGACAGTCCTGTTTCTAGGGTCACAGCCAGAGTCAAACTCAAGAGATACGACTGAAAAGTGGGTAAGGAACAGGCACAGGCGGCATCTGGGGGTGTGGCTGTGGGGTTCTCCTGACAAGCAGGATCCTGCTTCATCTTGTACGGTCATGCAGCCTCTCCAGAGAATTAAGCAAACCTCCCCATCTCTGCTGGAGGGAGAGCAGGGGCTTCCCCTGTGACTACAGGGGATACAGCATTTAGCACAGGCCAGCCAGGAGGGAGAGGCCAAGTGTGGTTCATACTGCTTCCCTAGCATCCTACAGGAGCCAAAGAGTTACTCTCTTCTTTTAAAATGAAACATTTTCTCTACCCTCACTCCACTAAAGCAACATGAAACTTCACAGAGGGCTCACAATACTGCAGGTGACAGAGAGAACAAGAAGCCACAAACTGCTTGGAAGACACTGTGCCATCCCCTAGACAGGAACACCACAGGAACATGCAGCAAGAGGAAGCAGGCTGACGCAGGGACCACATGGCTACACGGCACAGACTGTCTTCAAGACACCTGGCAACAACCTGGCAGAGGCCTTGCTTCACCCTGAAGCTCCTGGTTGCCTGGAACCCTCTAACCACCAACTGCTATATAAGAAGTAAAATAGTGCACATATCAAAATAACCCCCATGGCTGCCCTCCTCCAACACACACACCATAGTGTGTGTGTGCCACTTGCCATGGCGCACACCTACCTCCATCTCCGAGCTGTGGGCATGTACCTTCTGAACCATGTCCTCGGCCTCCCACAGGCGCTGTGTCAGCTGGGATGAGTACTCAGTTTGTGTCAGCTCACTGTCATAGGATCCCAGGATGGCACGCATGCCGTCTCGCTCCTGTAAACACAGATGGTCAGGTCAGGGTGGGGACAGTGTGTGAGGTGGCTTGGAAGAATACAGAGGTGAGCTTCAGAGTCCCTGCACATGCTCAAAAACCTTAAGACTCTGGCCTGCTTCCATCTGCCAGTGGTGCACACCTCCAGAGAGCCTGCAACAGAGGTCTAGGCCTGCAGAGCTTAGACTCAGTACTCACTTCAACCATGCCAGGGAAGATACCAGCTTGGTGTGAGCTCTGACAAGTGATACCCAGAGCAAGAACACAAGCCTGAGGAGTAAGTTACCAACCCTTCCTGAGCAGACTGAGAACCCTCAGCCCTGTCCTAATTCCCGGACACTGAGGCTCCAGAAACAGCTGTGGCCTCAGTGAGTACCTTACCTCCACAGCGAATCACAGACAAATGAGGCCACCAGCCTGTCCAGTCATATTCAACACAGAGTAGGAGTGACAGCTGGAGTTGTGGCTAACCCTCCTCAGCTACTCTGTGCACACTTGGTCGACAGCCTGAACCAGAAAGCTAGCAGTGGAGAGATGCTGCCGAGACTGGGACCAGGTTCTCTAAGATGCTAGACAGGGGTCACAGGAGCTGAAGGGGAATGCCTTCTACCCTGCCAGCAAGGAGGCCTATAGACATGCAACCTGCCAAGATGCTATGAGGGCCACATATGGGGTACAGCGTTGTTGGGGAGACTGCCTTCCCCAGGGGTGCTCACTGCATTCTCTTTGCCCATGACTGGGGTTCTTAAGCATAGCCAAAAACCTACAGGGCCACTGGGCTCTTCTGAACATAGATATTACTCCTAGGTAAAGGAGACCCAGCCCCAAAATTCCAGGCCCAGGCTGAGGAATCCCTTCAACCTGGTGTCACCTTTGAGAGTTCCATGGGGTGCACAAGCAAGGGTAGCAAATCCTCCTTGGAAGTTCAGGTGTGCCAGGACCCAGCTTCACCAACCTCCTGTGAACATCACCATGGGGAAAGTGACAAGGCTCTTCATCCCGCAGGTCTGGGCAAGCCCAGCTCTGTGCTTCTAACTGGATCCTGGGGCATCTGTGCTGATGAGTTTGGTGCCTTCCGCTTAAGCCTTGCCCATTCATGTAGCCAGCAGTGAGGATGCTGGGGACAGCACAGCTCACGAAGAAGGGGACAGTTCCTACTATAAGAAGCAGCTTCCAACTCCAGCTCTGCTCTGAAGCCAGCTATCTAGTCACTCCAGATCTCAAATCCTCCCTCAGCATGAAAGTGGTCACAAGGGCAACTGTGTGGATCAATATTGCTGTGGACGAAGTGTCTAGTGAGCTGTCCTGCTGACAACCATTACTCATGAAAACAATAGGACTTTATTACCATTGGCAAATGCTGTCCCAGCACAATGGCCAGGATATGGCTCCTATGTGGTCTAGCATATCCCTTCCAAAATCACACACTCAGGAAAAGGTCAGAGTGGCCCAGCACAACACACTCCCTCCCAAGTGACCTGCATGGTCTGTCCACACTGGGAGAGGCTCAGAGGGGAAAGAATGGCTTCCATAGACTGGCTCTTTTAGACTTCATAGGCACCAGGAACAGCACCCACGACTACCAAGAACTTTCCCATGAGGCTAAGGCCCTAACTCAAGGCTTAGCCACCCTCAGCACCAATACAGCCTATCCTTAACCCTCTATTTAAGAAGGCTGGGATGCTGGGCTACAGAGAACACTCTACCATCTCCTCTCCCCCTTAGCCTGTGGGCCTCCAAAGCCTCATCTGAGTTCTCTTCCCTCCCAAGCTGGGGACATGGTTATCACCCTGGCATAGAATTCATAATTAGTGAGTGCCAAAAAATTCAATAACTGAGAAATTAAAGTACCAAATCCAGCTGGAACTGGTCACCAGTCTGGGGGCGATCTGTTTCCGCGGAAAGGTTTATGAAGTGCCATAACTTTATTGAAATCCTATATCTTCCCATTGACTTTTATCGTCTTGAGCTGGTTACCCAAGTTATCATTAGCTGAGTGTCGATGCCACGAGAGGCTGGGCGGGGGATTTCCTTTCATCAACAAACTGTAATTGTCTCTTTTATTGATCGGTAAATCTCCCCACTGCCGCCTTTCTCTGGGCTTCTCTCCTCAAGTATCTCCAGGCTTGCACAGAAGAAAAATAGAACTCGAGAAGTTTGTTGTTTGTATCTTTTCAAGGAATGGTCATCACAGTGAGGGTGCTGTGAGGTACGACTGGGTAATGGATCTTTAATGAGCAATGCCACTCTTGCCTTGGCTCTACTTCAACAGGCACAGGCGATTCTGTAGCACAAACAGGTGCCTAGGTGGGGCCCGCAGAGCCCTAAAGACCTGCTTGCCAAGTACCAAACAAAATGGTATTTTCCACTGAGTGCTTCTCCTTGGGTACAGAACAATCCTGTTTGAAAACAATCAAATTTGCTCACCGTGTAATTAATGGCAAGGAGAGAGTGCTACCAGACAGTTGCACCAAGAAAGTCATCAGCTGAGGATGGAGACCTCAAAACCACCTGAGACAATCAGAGGGATGGTTGGCTGCCTGGGCGGACCCTCTTTGGGACAGGAGAGGCCAGGGGCCATCCTAGTCATCAGACTGCAATGGTGGTATGATGTAATGCAGACAGGCTGGGCGATGGCTCAGTGGTTAAGTGTTTACTGTACAAGCATAAGGACCTAAACTATGTGGACCCAGCACCCATGTAAAAAGCCAAATGTGATAGAACTTGCTTGTTATATTAATACTGGTGAGGTGGCAACCCCAGGGCTGGCCAGACTAGACACATCAATGAGCCATAGGTCTCGGTGACAGGCTATGTCTAAAAAGAAAGCAAGGTGAGGGCTACCAAGATAGTTCAATGGTAACATTTGCTGCTAAACCTGAGGATCTGAATTTGATTCCTGGGACCCACAAGTTGTAACCTGACCTACATGGGCCCCTACACAAACATATACACACAGACACCAACCAGTGTGTTTACACACACACACATGCATGCATGCACAGAGGGGAGGGAGAAAGGGAGGGAGTACAGCTATGTTGCATGAACATTTTCAATTCATTCCTAGCTTGAGAAAGCAACAACAGACCCAAAGAAAGGACTCCATCCATGTCCTGAGTGGTGGGTTTAGTTATAGGAGCTAGACAATAAGTTTAGTGGGTTCTTTTATAGAAGCATAGGTAACTGGGGGCAGCTCCATCACTAAAAAGACTCACCCAAAGCATACAGATGACCCCACAGAGCTACATCCTTAGAATTCCCTACCCAACTTACAGGCAGCTCCACCAAAGAGTCTCCTCTCTCCAGAAAATGCTTCCTGCTTACAACCCCAGAAAGGGGATTTTGAGCCATGTCTTTTCTGAGTTTCAGTCATAACCCAAGACTCAATCCCATGTCCTACCTGAGCCTCTGCTCTCCCTCCACAGGTGAATGTTTTAATCTGGGGGTGGGAGGAAGTACTTCACAAAGAACTAGTAAAAAATTCCAAGGCCAAGGGTTCATAGTGGTTTTCTAGAAGAGAAACTGAGGCACAAAAGTGTAGAATAAATTGTCTTAGGAGCCAGGAACTCCATTTCACTGCCTTCCGAACCTGAGCCTCCCGACAATGTCCTTTCCCCATAACAATATTTAGGATGAACTCAGACAGCCAGAGTAGAGTGTGGGTGGGGGAATAGATGACCATCACAGAACAAGCAACAGCCAACATGGGTATCCCTACACCTGGGCAGATACTGCGTGCTCCAACAGAGTTCTAGTGTCATTGTGTCGGTGGAAGTCCTGTCATTCATCTTTGATCCACCAGTGTGCTCACTAACCCATATTTGCATAGAGAAAGCCCCACTTAAACCCATGGGAGTCATAACAGTACAGCCCAGCAGGCCTTGGTGCAGAGGATGCAAGAACAGACCAGTGCACAGAGTGCCAAAAAGACAGCAGGTAGTCACAGGTAAGCAGAGCATGCAAGCTGCACACAGCCAGAGGGCAGTGTGAGTAGTTCCCAGAGGACCTTGCCAGAGAGCACACATTAGTTTCTTTCTGTTGCTGTGGTGGAACACCACACCACACTCAAAAGCAACAATGGAAGAATGGATTTGTTTTGGCTTAAGGTTCCAGAGGGGCACAATAGGGGGTGAGGGTGGGGGGTCAGTCACAGCAGCAGAAAATTGAACAATTGCATCTTCAACTGCAAACACCAAAAAGAGCACAAACTGCAAGTGGGCAAAGCTCTACACTCTCAAAGTACGCACCCTGTGATATATCCTCAGAAAGGCTTCGCCTCCTAAAGGTTCTGCAACCTCCACAAACAGTGCCAAATGTTCAAACGCATGAGCCTACAGGGCCCATTTCTCATTCAGACCTGTACACAGCCTACTGTCCAGAAATAACTCTTCACCAGCCTCTGGCACACTGTGGGAAGGAGATGTCCACGTGGAGTAGAGGACTAGCCTGTAGTCTGTCTCAGGTCAAAAACACCACAAGGCCTATGCTGGCAGGACATCAGTTTGCTCTGTATCCGGAAGAATATAATCAGCCTCACTAGGCCTCAAGAGACTGTGTCAAAGCTAAGTGCCTGGATGATCTTGGAAATTCAAATACAGTCCTCTGCAGGAGGCTCTGACTTCAGGTCACACCCTTGAAGTGGCACGGTATTCTGGCTGTGTGGGTGTGGGCATCACCGCCATCCTCTATTATCTCATGGCTGCTTTCTCCATGTCAAATACCCCTGCTTGGATGGACATGAGTGACCTACGAGACAGGTGTATGTACTGCCCCAAAGCCCACTCAGGCTATTGGAACGGCTGCTGTCAGGGCTATACAGGGCTCAAGGCAACCCTTGTCACTCCCCTCCCTCACTAAAGGGAATGGGGTTGGAGGCACCTATGTTGGCACAGGGGTCTCTCTCTAGACCCAGAGACCCCCACCCCACTGAAGCAGCTGACAGCAGAGCCTACAAGCAGTGCAGGCATGTCCCTTTCCCCTCTCCTCCCCTCCCCTCCCAACCTCCCCTGACAATGCTGACTCACTGGGCCACCCACTCATCACAGTTCTGTCTTCAAGGACCTCTATGCTTGGCTGCTCTATGCATGGCTACTGTATGCATGGCTGCTCTCTGCAGGCATCTCCTGTGGTTCTTTCACAGCCCTCATGGCCTCTCTCCTTGTCTAGGTTCCGCCACTCAACTCATAGCCACTCCACAAGGCTTTCTTAAGAAAAGCTAAGTCATGAGCTTTCAGACACAAAGAGCCAGCCTCCTACATCCCAGCACCAGGGCTGCTGAAGTCCACCCAGCTCCAGGGCCCCAGCCCTGTTCCCTGCCCACTCTCCCTATCACATCTCAGAGCCACTCACTGTCACCCCAAGATGAGTGAGAGCTGGAGGCATGGGGGGTGGGGGGCATCCACAATGAAATCAGTTCCTGGCAGGCACCTAAAAACCCCTCTTTCACAGGTTTATCTCTATTTGGAGACCCTGGCTGTACCCCACCTTGAAAGAGCTGAACAGATGGGAGTGTCCATGGCCCCTTGCCCTAGGTCCCCAAGCATTTTGGCCCTACTGCTTCCAGCTCTGGTCACATCGCCACCTAGGCTTGTGCCCTGCCACTTGCCTCCACTTAAGGAACTCTTCAAGGTCCTGAGCTTCAAATCCTCTCTAGAGAACCCATGCTCCTCTCTGCAGCCCATTCAGAGGGAATCCTAATAGGTCAGGAGCACAGGCACCAGGAACAGGAAGAATTCTATCTCTAGAGTCAGACCTACCTGGCACGTACCCTGAACATCCACACTAGTGAAAAGATGTTCTTGAAAGAAAGAAGAATGCAGGTCATGATATTATACTGGAGGGTGCACATCTGTAGGAAGGTGATGGTGCCACCACAACTATGGTGCTTTTGTGACCCATTCTGACCAGTCATAGCTGCCCCTTAGTGCTTGGGGCAGCAGAGGCATGCCTAACCAGAGCCAAGAGTACAGTCCTGTCAGGGTTTTCTGTGTTATCTTTGTCTGGCCTTTTCCATTTGGAACTCTCTAGAACTGCAAACAAATTCAGGCATGAGGAAAGCTTGCTTGCAGGGTTAGAAGAGAGGCTTTCCATGGTGCATCCAGTCCGACAGTGGACATCAGATGACAAGTCATCAACTCAAGGGTACCTCCACTCATCTCTATGAGTGCTGGCTGCTCACCCCCCAATCAAAGAATTGGTGTCTCATATTCCAGGGGCCTCGTTGTCCACAGATTCCAGACCAACCATGACCCAAGTGAGCAGTGAGTTACCATGTCAGGTAATCAGCCAATAACATCCATGGCTGGACCCCATCCATGCCATTGGTAGGGAATGAATCTGGACCCCAAGAGAAACCTCCCTGGGGACCATCTACAAAGCCACATACTACCAAGGTCTGGGATACAGCAGGCCTCTAGCAGGGAAAGAACAGAGATTATGGTGCCTGGTCAGCAAGGCAACAGATAAGGGGCCCTGTGTACAACAGCCCTGTCCACAGTGATCAAACTTCCAACAAGACCTACCACTACACAGAGGATGACTGCTGTATGTGTGCTCACCTTGATGCTGGGTAGATAGGAAAAGCCACAAAGGTTGAACGCTGAGAGTCTGTGACCACAAGCCTACATGTAAAACCCCAGAGCTTGAGATAGCTAGTCTAAAATCACATACCATGTCAAGTCCAGATAGATAGACCAGCAGAAGGCATGGGTCCTGCAGGGAAGGGAGAATCAATCTACTCATTAAACACCTACTCCTCCTGCCAAGGAGAATCAAAGGCTGACAAGGAGTGTACAGAAGCAGCCATCCTTCCCCATATTTGGTTCATCACTGTGCAATCTAGTGAGTTACAAAGTAGAGCCACTGAGAATCTTAAATCAGAATTTAGGGGGAATGGCACTAAGATAGCAGGGTTGCTTTGAGGTATGTGATGGTTAATCTTGATTGGCAGCATGGCTTGATCTCAAAGGAACTGAAGGACAAACTGCTGACAGACCTGTGGGGGACGGTCTTGAGGTGACTTGAAGTGGAAACACTTGCCCTCCTAGTAGTAGCCCAGATAAAAGGAGGTCCCAGAAGAGAGATGGCTCTCTGCCAGCTTGCCTTTGTGACTCGCTGGCAAGTTCATCTACCCTGTGGCTGCTGCACCATTTCACTGGTATCAGAATCCAGCTTCCTCTGGCTTCCAACATGGACTAAAGAGTAGTGACTCTCCAGGAATCCCCTAGGCTTTTGGGGCCAGCCAGAGGCTGATGAGGCACTCAGCTCTGTGGGTTGCTGAGCAAGCTGGGCCCTCAATTCTTCAGTTAAGGCAGCCACTATACTTCCCAGACCATATTGTGTAAACCAGTCTAATAAATCCTAAGACAGTGGGAATGGGGTCAAGATATAGTTAACTGCACTACAGAAACTATGCAGGGAGAAAGTAGAGGGCCTGAGGGGAAACTCCAATAAATTCACAACAATGGAAATCTTTAACCATGATATCTTTAAGTGGTACATATAAAGTACTAAATTGGAATACAGAAATTCAAATGGGAAGAATAAGCAATGAAGACAGACTAAACAAGTTGATTAAAAAATGAAGCTCATACTGTGTAAGAAAAATAAGTGTCCACTGCAGAGTATTTCCAGAAAATAAATGATGCATGGTGCAGGCAGCCAGGGAGAGTGGCAGCCCACCAACATTCAATAAGACAAAACTGAAGGCCAAGGCCTCACCAGAGCTGGATGTTACTCTACTGACCCCTGGCCACCAGAGACTGGGGAGGAGGGCCACCAGACAAAGAGGCTCACTATGCATCAATCAAAGACTTGATTTACCAAAACCACGTGAGCTGCTGATGAGGAAGGGGCAGTGCCAGCCCAGAAATGTAAAGTCACCACTGACCCAGTGGAGATGGCAATGTGTCCACTGTGAATGTCCACCACTGACACGGTGGAGATGGCAATATGTCCACTGTGAATGTCCACCACTGACCCAGTGGAGATGGCAATGTGTCCACTGTGAATGTCCACCACTGACCCGGTGGAGATGGCAATGTGTCCACTGTGAATGTCCACCACTGACACGGTAGAGATGGCAATGTATGTGCTGGTTGTGAATGTCCACCACTGACCCAGTGGAGATGGCAATGTGTATCAGTGACAAGTAAACTGACATCCAGGGACTAGACAAGGAAAGTGAAGACCAATGTGACAGATTCTGACTTGAGGTGTGGTTTGTATGGTACTTTCCACACAAACATGAGGATCTGAAACATTCCCTAGATCTGGGGCTTGCCTGGGGTTAGCCTAGCCTCTGTGGGGCACTGCCTCAAAACAATGTAGGCTGGTAAGCTGCTATCAAACCTCAAGGGAATGGCTAAAAAAAAAATAATAATAATAACTTGTTAAAACTTTAACAGTTAAAAAATTTAATAAGTGCTATGACATAGAAGACAGAACACAAATTCCAAATGAAGAATCGTTGAGAACTACTTCAGAAAACAAAAACTGGTTATCCTGAGAGACAATTCTGCAGATTGTGAACAACATCTAATATACTTGTAAAGTTAAAATAAAACGTATTTTCAGCAAGCAGAGGCTAAATAACACCTCTTAGAGAAGCATGATGATATAAAGATAAAAGGACAGAGTCGGCATGGTGCCTCTGCAGGCTGCCCTGCAAGCATCTCAGCCCAGAATGCAATTCCCTAGAGCTCAGGTAAAAACATAGGAGGTAGGAACTGATGTTTGTAACCCCCGAAATTAACAGTGATAGAAAATAGGGGGCAGAAATGTGGAAATCACTCAGGAGCCTGAGAACCTGCCATCACTGAAGAAACCACACACGAGACCCTGTGTCACCAAGTTGTAAGGAGAGAACTGACTTCTGAAAACAGTCGACTGACCATCACGAGTCCTTGAACACACACGTGAACACATTCAATAAACAGAAAGACACAAGAACAACAGCTTCCTGTTAGGAAGCATGCAACTGTGAAGAAGATTTGAGTACAGGACTTTAAAAAGCCCCACCTACCAGGTGCCTGGTAAAATTACCTATTAAGGGTCAGCATCAGACCAGTCTGACAGGAGTCCCAAAAGCTTCAACACCATAAAGAAAGGAACAAAGACAAGAAGGAAAACTGAGGGTGAGGTAAAACAGCTGACTTTCCTCCAGCTCCATTCATCGACAGCGGTGATCAACAGTCAAGAGCACAGACTGCCTGCTCATCCAGAGGACCAGAATGCAACTCCAAGAACCTAGGTTAAACAGCTCATAACGATCGATAACTCCAAATCCAGGAAATCTGATGTCACTTTCTGACTTCCCCAGGCACCCACAGCACACACACACACACACACACACACACACACACACACACACACGCTCCTAAATACAATAAAAGAATAAACCTTTAAAGTCAGCACATTAGAGCCGGGTGGTGGTGGCGCACGCCTTTAATCCCAGCACTTGGGAGGCAGAGGCAGGCGGATTTCTGAGTTCGAGGCCAGCCTGGTCTACCAGAGTGAGTTCCAGGACAGCCAGAGCTACACAGAGAAACACTGTCTCAAAAAACCAAAAAAAAAAAAAAAAAAAAAAAAAAGTCAGCACATTAGTTGACTACCGTGCCCCTGGGTGGTAAGTAAAGATGGTTCAGAGAGCTTGAGAACATCCCTTAACCTATAAAGTAATTCAGTGTTGTCAACCCTGGACTAAATTTATCCCTAAATGTCTATGACCAACATTCAGATAACCACCAAAACAAATTAACCCCACCCAGTGAAACAGACCTGTTGTTCCCATTACTCTGGAGACTAAAGCAGAAAGCCTTGAAGTTCAAGACCAGCCTGATATACAGAGTAAGGTCATTGCCAGCCTGGAAAACTTAATAAGATCTTTGCCCAAAGTAAAATGTAAGAAGTGGAATTGCAAGGTATGATGGGGTATGGGGGTTGTGGGTGGCTCTAAAGTACAATACTTGTCTAGAGTTCCTCCCAACCCCTAATGAGGGGCTGGGGTATGGCTTAGTATAGGAGCACCTGTCTAAAATCCCCCAGTGAGGGGCTGGGGTGTAGCTCAGTGGTAGAGCCCCTGTCTAGAATCCCCAGTGAAGGGCTGGGGGGTGTGGCTCAGTGGTGGAACATTTGTACAGCATATACAAGGCCCTGGGTCCAAGCCAGTATAGGGGTGGATGGGAGCTGCCTAATTCACATGCTGGCAGGGGTGGGGGGATGAATAAGAAATGTGCAATTAAAACCAAACAAGGCAGATGAAGTGGAGAAGATAATGAGAAAGAAAACAAAGAGCAGTGACCAAGCACAAAACAGGAACAAACATGGGTATAAAGCAAACTGTGTCAACGATCATTTTAAATGTGCATGATCTAAGCACACCAATTAATCTGAGCAGGCTACTTTGGAAGACTCTGTCAGAGTGCATTAAAAAAACAAGACCTAATTATATGCTGTCTGCAAGAAGTGGTCTTTGAACAAAAAGACACATCTATTAAAGGTAAATGGAGAAAGATATACCCCAGTAACTCTAATCAAAAGAGAGTTGGAGGGGCCAGGGCAGCAGTTCTCAACTGTGGGTTATGATCCCTTAAGGGTCAAACAGGAATCGCCTAAGACCATCAGAAAACACAGAGGTTTACATTATAATTCACAACAGTAGCAAAACTAAAGTTATGAAGTATGTCTTAGGGTTTTACTGCTGTGAACAGACACCATGACCAAGGCAACTCTTATAAGGACAACATTTAATTGGGGCTGGCTTACAAGTTCAGAGGTTCAGTCCATTATCATCAAGATAGGAGCATGGCAGCATCCAGGCAGGTATGGGGCTGGAGGAACTGAAAGCTCCATGTCTCGTTTTGAAGGCAGCTAGAACCTTGTTTCTAGGTAGCTAGAACAGGGTATTAAAGCCCACACCCACAGAGACACACCTACTCCAACAAGGCCATACCTCCTAATAGTGCTCAGTGGGTCAAACCATCCCAAAGTAGCAACAAAATAATTTTATGGTTGGGGGTCACCACAACAGAAGGAACTGTATTAGTGTTGCAGCATTAGGAAGACTGGAAACACTGGGCTACAGAGATGGCTCAGCAGTTAAGAGCACTTCCTGTTCTTACAAAAGACCTGACTCTGATTCCAAGCACCCACAATGAGCATCTCACAACCCTCTGTAAGTCTAGTTCCAAGAGAATCAATGCCCTCTTTCTGGCATCCACAGGTACCTGCAACTCACATGAAGACACACAGACACTCCATTTCTGCATGTCAAATGCACTAGGGAAAAAGCACAAGAAAGGAGCCCAGCTCTACAGTACTACAGGGTCATTGTGACAGAAAGCCATGCCCATGCTCCACACTAACTCACTGATACTAGAGTGGAGAGACATACATAACACAAACAGATCGAACTGCAGAGAGAGACAGATGATTCCCCTGGTGCATGTCAAAATTCAACAGTTCTCTATCTGGAACAGGCAGAAAATCAGTAAGGACACCACTGACCCAAAGTGTGCCATCAATCACCTTGCCTGAGTGTGATGGAGAACGGTATCCCCATGCTCATGGGGAACACTTGCAAAGCAGCACACTAGGGCCAGAAATAACATCACGGGAAATGGACAAGAGAAGAATGTTGCCACTGAATTAAACTGGGTACCAGTTGCAAAAGAACTGGGGGTAAGATCCCCAAATGCATAGAAATTAACAAACTACTTCTAACTAATGCACAGGCAAAAAAAAAAAAAAAAAAAAAAACCCTACTCAAGAAAAGCTCAGCAATGGTTTGGAACAATAAGAAGGCAATGCCAATTTACTGAGAGTTATGGAAAATAGTACTAGGCTCAGAGAGAACTTTATGGGTCTGCACGTATGTTTTACAAAGGTCTAAAATCACCTAAGCTTCCAGGACAGAAACTATGCAAAGGAGAACATGAGCCCAAAGCAAGCAAAAGAAAATAATACAGACGAGAACAGAAATAAGTGAAAACTCACAGAAACCAGGTATTGCATATCGAGGGTTGTGTCACTGAACAGTCTAGGAGGAGAACTTTGAAAGTTTAGCCAAGGGCTGAGGTCAGGGGAGCTGGCTCAGGAGGCAAGTGTAAAGATCTGACTTCAAATCCCCAGAAACAAAGTAAAGTCAGACATTGTAGTAATCCCAATGTTCCTAGAACAAGCAGGGAGGGGAACATGAGAATCCCAGGAGCTCAAGGAGCAGCAGCCACGAGTGCACAGCAGTGAAAAGGAGATGCCACCTCCAATGAAGTGGAGGTGAGGACTGACACCTGAGACTGTCTGTCCTCTGGCCTTTCTGTGTGTCACATACACACACACACACATTATACACATACACACACCTCGAGAACATTCAGAGTGCTACCACAGGAAGCAGGCACAGCTGGAGTTCATGAGGGATAGCAAAAGTTCTTGAATGGTGCCAGCTACCAAAAACCAAAGAGAGGAACAAAACTTGGGCTCACCCAGTGCCTGCTCTTCCTTGGTCCCAACTGTGAAGCACAGAATGCAGTAGTGCTGTGAGCAGGCTGTTTAGACATCCCTGTGAGCCTGAAGTCAAGCCAGTGCCCTGACAGCCCAGGCACTGATGAAGGTGTTTAGTTTCTTGACTCAGCCTGGCTCTGAGCTGAGTTGTTAGCACCATGAACACAGGACACCCCGACCTCTCCCTAAGGGCCTCACCGCCACAAAGGGACTTGCAATCCTGATGTATCAATTCCCACAGCTCATTGGGGAACTGCATCCAGTCCCATCCTCTGTTTCTTTCCTTGCAAACCTGACTGGCCTGACCTAGGATGGTTATGACAGCCAGCCCCTTGGTGGAATTCACCCTGCCGGCTGCTTTAGGAATGACTCCTGACAGGAGTTCAGTGTGAGAGGACAGCCTGTTTCTTTTTGGAACACGAGTTTTCCAAATGGAAAGCAACAGACTCACAAAGTCCCATTAGAATGTAGCGACTAGATGGATATACCTCCTAATTCCACAAGGGAGATGACCACTTCACTGCAAGCCTTCTGTAGACAAAACTGATGACCTACAAACTGCTGTAAGGAGAGCACTATAATGTGCCCATGTCAAAACCCTCAGCACTAGATAGGAACGCTGGCATGTACCTGTAGACCCAGCTACTCTATAGAGGCTGAGGCAGGGGGATTACTTCAGTCTAACTTAGACAATACAATAAATGCACCACATCTTTAGGAGAAGAAAATAATTATACAGCACAAGAATAAATGCTAACATAAGCTATGTACTTTTAGTATTAAGTAAGACCATAATGGTCAATGCCAATTATCAACTTAATTACACTAATAAAAGCCTTGAAGGGCTGGGGTACTACTCTTACAGAGGACCTGAATTCCATTCCCAGCAACCAAATTAGGCAGCTCAAACTGCCTGTAATTCCAGGGGATCCAACACCTCTGACCTCTGGAGGCAATTGCAATCAAATGCATATACTAACTCTCCTGGAGAGAGGGGTGGGGGTGACCTGGGCCTTACAGGGACACAGCTTTGAGTGTGCTGGTCAGGTGTTTCCAGGGAGGACTGACAGCACCATTTCATGGGCTGGGATCCATGCATATGTGGACAATAAGCCTGATACCCAAGCTGCTACAGTCACAGGCAGCTTCCACCACCTACTGTCACCACCATAATGGACTGAACCCAAAAGTATTCCCTTTTTGCTTCTTGGCACAGGCATGAGTTAACTAAATAATACATAGGTTATATAGATACTGGTTCACTAATTATAGCAAATGGACTACAGTAAAACCAGCTAGTAGGCACAACTGCCAAGTTCAAATGTATAGAAACATCAACACAGTTCTGTGCTACACAGCTGTAATCTCTTTTTTGTTGTTGTTTTGTTTTTTGTTTGTTTGTTTGTTTGTTTTCGAGACAGGGTTTCTCTGTGTAGCCTTGGCTGACCTGGAACTCACTCTGTAGACCAGGCTGGCCTCAAACTCAGAAATCCGCCTGCCTCTGCCTCTCAAGTGCTAGAATTAAAGGCATGTGCCACCACCACTCAGCTCACAGCTGTAATCTCAACTCGGGAGCAGAAGCAAAAGGACCAGAAGTTCATGGTCAGCCTTGGCTACATAGGTTCAAGGCCAGCCTGAGCCATAGATCTTTTATAAAACACAGTGACTTTCTAAATCTCTAAGTAAGTATACAAAGCACTTGATAGTACATCTTCTTATCAGGTTGATATTCATGAGCCTATGGCTGAGGAACAAAGCAGGAGCAAATGGCCCAAGGTGGCCAGATACAGGGAAGAGAGGGATGCACTAATTTTTTACTAGACTAAATAATAACAGCCTATCTTCTCATAATCAGTGAGGCAACTAAGAAGAATCACATAAAAGCACATCAGGTGACCAAAATAATGAGGAGAGCGAAAACAGAAGGGAAAGTTTATTCTGTGACAGAGTATAAGGTTTTGGCGGTGGGGCACAAAAAAAGCAACTATAAGATAGATAATTTAAATGCAAATATGTTAAGATAAGGACATAGCTGACCAGTAGAACCCCTGCCCAGAATCTCCCAAAAAGGAACAGGGAGCCTGACTCAGCAATGAGGAGCTGAGACTATGACTATAATAGTAGAGCCCCTGCCTAGAGTCCCCCAGTGAGGGCTGGGGTGTGGCTCAGTGGTAGAGCTCCTGCCTAGAATCCTCCAATGCGGGGCTGGGGTGTGGCTCAGTGGTAGAACACTTACCTTTCATGGGTAAGAACTTGGATTCTCTCTGATTCATTCACATAGAAATAAATTTCTCATTACATAAAGGACAACTAAATTAAATATTTTGAGTGTACAAAAAACATTGTCTGGCTGAATAAAGCCACTAAACCTATATATATCCCCCTTGTAAGAGAACTATCTATAACCAAATGATGAAGCTTCCAATGATAGTGGGAAGAGCAAAGGGTGCAGATTCAAAAATGGAAGCTTATCACTGCTAGAAAATTAATCACTGGAAGAACCCACAGGTGAAGATGAGTTCATAGGAAGAAAAGGAAGCCTCAGAGGGAAGGGTCCACCTTTCAGAGTCATCTGCAGCCTCAGGATGCCAACTGACAAAGCTAATGGGAGAGGCAGGCAGTCCACAAAGAAACAGACCAAAGGAAGTTTCTCTGGGATACAGAAGAGTTGAACAGAGCAACCTGCCACTGACAGCATTTGCAAGCAATGACACCCAGCAGCTGTTGGTCAACGCATATACAGAGACGCTTCACAAACACACACTACCATGAAGTCTAAGGAGAGTCCAGGAAGCAGGTGTCCGTAACATTTATTTTAGACAGAGTCTCACACTGGGCCTAGGCAGGCCTTAGACTCACAGTAATCCTCCTACTTCCATCTCCAGAGGGCTGGGACAACAAGTGTGTGCCACCATTTCCAGCCATGTATCTTGATAAATTTTAACTGATATCATTCAAAGCATAATTTGTGAACAAGAAAATTATAGGAGAATTCAACAATTCAAGAGCTTAAAACCCAGCAAGTAGTTTTAAATTAAGAAATTTATTTACAACCCATTGGTCAAATTGAAGAGAAAAAAAATCACAATGGAAATGGATAAATTTCCAAACTGTTTCAGGATTTGAATTGTAAATGTCCCCAAATGCCCATGTATAGAAGGAAGGCTTGGTGGCCAGCCTGTGATGCTACTTGAAGCTAGCTGGCCTTTAGGAGATAGGGCCAAGTGAAAAGAAGTGAGGTCCCTGGGGCATGACCTTGAAGGGCACTGTTGAATGCCAGGCTCTTCCCTGTCATCTCTTGGTTTCAGGCCTGGAGGTGAATGGCTTGGACTCACCACCTGCTTGCTCAAGATGTCTGGACTGGCCACAATCTAAAGCCATAATCTGTTACAACATAGAACTGACAAACAAGCATTCTTTTCTTCATAAGGAAGATCTTGGCAATCTGTTATCATGATGGAAGACTGCTTAATACAATGAGAAAAGTGTAATATAGCAAACACACAGTATGCAACCAAATTACAGCCTTAAGAGCAGAAATCCAAAGAGAAGAAAGAATGAAACTCAACTGGCTACATACACAACACAGATTCAAGCACAAATTAACACCATAAAAAGTAGAGAGCGATAGGAAAAGCAAACGAGCAATACAGAATAAATATTATTGAGAATTAATAAAGCCAAAAGCTGACTCATTCAAATGACTAATAAAATTAATAAGCCCTTAGGCTTGAGAGATGGCGCCGAGTTAAGAGCACATACTGCTATGCACAGGACCTTGAGTGTGGTTCTTAGCACCAGTATTGGGTACCTCATACCTCCTGTACCCATAGCTCCAGGAGTATCTGACACCTCCCCTGGCCTCTATAGGAGCCTGCACTCATATGTACATACCCACAGAGACAGATACTCACATAATTAAAAATAAAAATATAACATTAAGTTTTTTTTTAATTTTTTTTTTTTTAATGAAAATATAGAGATGGCTCCTACTTGCCATCCAAGCCAGAGGACCTGAGTTAGGATTCTAAGCACTTATGCAAAAAGCTGGGTTTGGTGAGAGCTTTGTCTGAAAAAGCAAAGTGGAAGCTGAGGAGATACCGGAGTGGCTTAAGAGCACTGGCTGCGGGCTGGTGAGATGGCTCAGCAGGTAAGAGTACCGACTGCTTTTCCAGATGTCCTGAGTTCAAATCCCAGCAACCACATGGTGGCTCACAACCATCTGTAATGAGATCTGACACCCTCTTCTGGTGCGTCTGAAGACAGCTACAGTGTACTTATTTATAATAATAAATAAATCTTTAAAAAAAAAAAAAAAGAGCACTGGCTGCTCCTGCAGAAGACCTGAGTTCAGTTCCCAGCACCCGTGTTCACAAATGCCTGTAACTTCAGTTCTAGGGGATCTGATACCCTCTATTGAACTCTGCAGGTACCTGAACACATGTGATATATCTATGAATACATGCATATATACATAAATAAAAATAAATCTTTTTTTTAAAGGTGGAGAGCAATTCAAGAAGATATTCTCTAGCCCCTACATGTATAAACACACATGCATACTAGGACACAGACACAAGCACGCTCACACACAAAGAATAATTTAAGTGCTGAGGCCAAAGAAATGGCTCCATGGGTAAAGAGCCTGTCACTCAGGCAATAAGATCTGAGTTCAGTTCCCCAGCATCTACTTAAATTTACATGGCCACGTGAATCTATGACTCCAGGGATGGGATGGGAAGAGGCAGGCAGATGGCTAAAACTTAGAGGCCAACCAGTAACTTAAACATCAGTGTATTCCATCAGACCATTAAGGAAGGAGTAGGTACTCATCTTACAGACTATTCCAGAAAACTCACAGCACAAAACCTGATGGGAACTTAAGGGCCAGACTCTCCAGGTGTCATTCATCCAGAACATCAGCTAGATGGCTAAGCAAGCACAAGACCAAACAGCAACGCACAACTCACAAGGGAGAACTGCTTTGTCCTGGGACATCTGTGCGGCTTCATGTTTGAAAAGTCAGAAAGCTAATCCACATTAACAGAATAAATAAGTCATAAAATCTCAATATTTGCAGAAAAAAAACATTTGCTTAAAATTGATACCGATTTGTCATGGAAACAAGACAAGAAAAAAGAGCCTCTTAGGGTTAGCAAGATGGCCCAGCAAGTCAAGGCACTTGTTCTACAAAGCTGAAGTCCTGAGTTTCATTCTCCATTCTATGGTGGAAGGAGAGATCCAACTCTTGGAATCTATCTTCTGACCTGCACATGAATGCTATGTGGCATACACCACACCTTCACACACACACACACATGCATACACATAATGAATAAAATAAAGTAAATGTTCAAAGAGAATTTCAAAAGTGCTTCCTAGCACATGAAGACAAGCAACCCTGCTGAATGGCTAGATTTCCTCCCGCAGACAGTGTGAATTCTAACAGCTACGTATAGCCAGCCTAGCTGAGACTGTCAGGGAGGGACACTCTGCCACTAACCCTTCTGTTCAAAGCAGCCTTAGTTGAGCTTCTCAGAAGTATAAAGGCTGGGAACGAAGGTGATGGGAATTTCCAGCACATGCCACAACTGTGAACAGATAATCCGACTTAATCTACAAAGGATTACTAAAGTAAGTATGTTTAGCCATGCAGCTGGGCCAGAGCAAGATCATCAAGGATAAACAGAGCCTGGTTCCACATCAAGGAAGGAGGAGCCAATGTTCAAGGACTGCCTGGGTGGCAAGGGCAAGTTCGAGGCCAGCCAGGGTAAGTTAATGAGACTTTGTCTCAAAATCAAGTGCAAGAGGACTGGGGCTGCAGTTCGGTGGTGCACAGGCACATATTCACTTAAAACTCTTAAACACTGCAGCACAAGTACTTAAAAGTAAGCATGATTGCTAAGAAGACAGGATCTGGAATCAACGTGACTCAGGGCAGTCTGTTGGATAGTTCCTAGATGAATTAACTAAGGGGAAAGACCCTCCCCCTACATGGTACCTTCTGGCGGTGGCTCAATGGGGCAGTCTGAATGAAGAATGTCTCCCATAGGCATCTACTTTTGAACACATGGGCCCCAGTTGGTAGCACTATTTGGGGAGGTTACAGGTGTAGCCTTACTGGAGGAAGTGTGACAACAGAGGCAGGCTCGGGCGGTTCAGTCTCACCTTACTTCCTCTGCTTGTGTTCTGCTTCCTGGGTGTGAATGAAAAAGTAACCAGTCAACTTCCTACTCCTGCTCCACTCCCTGCCTTTCCTGACCTGATGGACTACTTTTTCTCTGGAACCATAGGCCAATACAAACCTCTCCTTCCCAGTAACTACTATCCGCAAATGTAAGGGGTCTCAGAAAAGACTGTTGCTTTTCGCCTGTTCCTCTCTACCTCTTGCTAGTAAGTGTATTTACTCTGATGTCACCTCTGCCACCATTCATTAATATCTAACTCCACCTCTACCTTCCCAGGCCTCCAACACAGACTGAAGAGGCAGCACTGGGTCTCTAGCTCATGGCACTGTCTTCACAGGATGTGGACTTGGAACACTGTGGCTTCCTAGCACAGGAGGGTTGCCGGGGTGGAGGAGCAGGAGGAGGGCAGACTATGAAGGTGATATCCACTTCTCATTCTGTCTGTCCTAAGCTCTCTCCCTCCTGCCTATCACTGTGATGTGACCAGCTGTTAGCTGCATCCACCATGCTTCCCTTGGCATGATGGGGTGTATCCACTGAAACGTGGACCAAAATAAGTCCTTCCTCCTCTTAGTTGCTCCAGCCAGGAATCTCATCAGAGGGACACGAAAGTGACTCACAGGGCAAATAAAGCCACAGGCAATAGCAAAGGCTTCTAAATCAGGACACACACGCACAAACAGCAATCAGAGAAATCTAAAAGCAGAATAGTGCCCACTAAAACTAAGAACTTCAATTAAGTGAAAGAATAAAAAATGCCAGATTGGGGGGAATATATTTACAATCACTTATCTAACAAAAGGCTAGTGACCAGAATGTATCAAGAACCTTATGAATCATCAAATCAAATGGGCAATGGAGTTTGTGTATGTGCCATTTTCTGGGGGAGGGAGCTCATAAAATAATGTCTGTTGCCCCAAAGAAGAGTCACAGGTCAAAGAAAACAATGCACCCAAGTCATGAGAAGATCCCCTTCATTCCTTCACTGTTTTCTGAGACCGATAAAGAAGCAGCTGAAGGGAGAAAGGTTTCTTCCTGCTCACAGTTCAAGGATGCAGCGGGGAACTCAGAGCGCCAGTCAGGAAGCGGAGGGAAGTAAATGAGTGCTGAATGCCGCTGCTCAGGAAGCATCACGGAGAGAGAGCGCCAAAAGAGCAGTTGGCATGAGGGCACCATGGAGGCCACGAGCTCAAGCCCAAGCCCCGGGCCAGAAAACTCACTACTGCTGTACAGGAAGACCCACCATCAGGAGGGGAAGACACACGGCATCCTCAGAATGAAACCTCTGTGTCCAGCAATGTCATCATGAACAAACAAAAGCCAACCATAGCAGTTATGTGTATAGGCATCCATTAAAATGAAATTCAAAACCAGGCAAAGATAACAGTGAGTTTGGTTCTGGGGGTGGCAGAGCCACAAGATAGCAGAGACTAGTGACTTCTCAACCCACAGGGTCCACAGACATGCTGATGTCATCTACAAACAGTACATTTAGAGAGAGTGATGTGGCCCAGGGTGTCCTTGAACACACAGTAATCCTCCTACCTCAGCACCCTGAGGTCTGGAATTACAGCATGCACCATCATGCCCCACTTAACATAAAACTTTTTATTTAGAAAGCATCTCTGCAGATGGCTGGACTGATGGCATTCATGTGAGGACAAGTTTCTTACTCAACCACTTTCCCAGTATAAAGTCTGGAAGGACTAGGTAGCCTTACACAGTGTTGCCCAGTGAGCATTCATGGTGGGGAGTGGGGTGCAAAGGGAAAGGAGAAGGCAATGTGTGGTCTAGCAAGACGGGAGGCAAGGGTGTCAAGCAGCGACCATAGTTAGGATTAATCTGAGTGCTCAGATCATCATTAATGACAGAAGGGACAAAAAAAAAAAGATGGAAGGGGGGGAAGAGACCATGAGGACAGCCAGCCTACACTCACATCAGCTGTGGCGCTAGGCCCATGCTAGAGTTGGCCTCACCCCTTGCCAATTTCTGACAATTGATTCGCTAGTGTCAGACAGTTGGGAAGGTCTACAAGATGCATCTGAGGTCACTAGGCCTCACTATATCCTCCTGTCTCCGCAGAGCACTGACTGTGAGAAAGGAGCCCAGAGACACCAGGTAAAGCAAAGAGAGAGGTGGCTGCTCTACACCCTGCACTTAGCAGAATAACTTAGGAGGAAAACAAGAGTATGTGCCCCCAGTGGATGTTTGAACAAGGGGTGTTGAGAAACATCTCTGGGGACAAAAGTGTTCACAGTCATCAAAGCTCATTAAACATGGTTAATTGGGTGAGGCCAGTCCCAGTGATGATGAGGGAATGAGAAGATAATTTTAGCGAAATGCAATTCTATTAATTTCCATATAGTCTCTTGAACAAAGCGCTAACAAAGTGTTACCAAATGCATTTCTTGCTTCGATTCTTCCATGAGTAGATAAGGCTAATTTAGAATTAACACACCGCTCACTTGGGCCAATTAGAACCGATTAAACAAGGTCCCTGATCTGTTCCCATGTGTTGTGCTTCCTGGGTGGGCTAGGGCTGGAGAGCCGGAAGCTCAACCTTTCCAACAGTGCAGGAAGCTGTCAACACATGCTCCTGGGCATATATCAGAAGCCTGTCAGACACTGCATCAGGAACGGAAAAAAATTTCTTCTCTCGGTGACCATCAGCCACCATGCTCTGCAGGCATGGAGACAACAGGGCTTATGGGCCACATCAAATACTCTACATTTTGAGGGGACAGTCAGTAGCCTCACTGAATACCTGGCAGCCTGCCCTCAAAGCTGCAACTCCTCCTTCTCAGATCTAAGTCTTTTCCTCTCTGAACCATGGTAAGCCTCCTAATGTGTTCCTCTCACCTGCCACCAAGCCAAGTGCATTACATGCTGAGCCACCGCCTGAGTCACCAGCTTCTGGGAGCCCTACTAGAAACAACCAACAGGTTCCACACCCATGTCAGCCAGGCTTGTAGCTGCACCTATAAATGTATCTGGCCCCTGTGGGTGACCAAAGCTAACACAGCTACTCAATACAGAAGACAAAGTGAGAGTTTCTCCATGCCTCATATGACCCCTACCTTCTTCTGGCAGACAGCACCACACACCGCTGCCAAGCCTCCCTTCCTGAACCGCTGCCTCAACTACTTTCTACCCAGCCTCAGCTGAGAGGAGACAGGGGAGGAGGCCCTCAGCACTCTGCACTATGAGCCCCCAGCCCGTGTTCCTGCAATTTCAACCTCCTGAGAAAAAGCTCTATAACACCTATTGTAGGAGGGAGTGGGAATCAATTGAGACTTCCAGAAGCAATCTTACTCAGGCTTCACACTGCTCTATTACAAACTCCATTTCATTTACTCTACTTGTATAATGCATTCCCAGCACCCACCTAGAGCGGGCCCTGTGCTCCCAAGCAGTGACTCTTCATGCCGGTGTGGGTGGCTCGGTGGGGAATGCATTAGAGCTGATCTTCCTGGGGTAACACCAACAGGTACAAAGTCTCACTGACTATTCTACAGCTGGCCCCTCCCTTGGTGTCCTCAGAGAGAAGGTGAGAAACAAGGCCCATGACAACAGGGCTATGGCCGGAACAGTGCTACTGCTACTCAAGCATATTCCATGCCATTCAGGAGGAAAGTGAGAGGACATGGCCTACAGCATTCAATGCAACTGATGCCCTAGATGCCCAGCCTGGCCCCAGCCTGGCCCCATTAGCTTCAGACAGTCCCTGGTCTCCTCCAACCTTCTGTTTCCCCTACCAGTGAGGAAGAGACTGAAACGGACAACTCTGTAATATCTCAGTTTTATAATGCTGAGCAGCTGGTTCACCAGGGGACATCACAGGCATCTGGCACCTCAGAGTGCTGGCCGAAATCACAACTTTGTCTTTACTCTGTGACTGCCTGTCTGCCTGTCCAACCTAAGACTCCTCCCATTGCCTGGGCTCAAGCCCCATCCCTCCTGAGAGTCTCCTCTCACTGCACAGGTCAGGCTCTACCCCTCCTGGAAGGCTCCTCCCAAGCCTAGCTATTCTTCCAGATGGAGACCTCCATCCATCTGGAGCACTGATTCTCAACCTCAAAGTGGTCATGACTACTTTGCAGGGCAAATGACCCTTTCACAAGGGTTTGCATATCAGATATTTACAATTCATAACAGCGGCAAAATTATAGTTATGAAGTAGCAGTGAAAATAATTTTATAGTTGGGGGATCACCACAACATGAGGAGCTGTATATGGGGTCACAGCACTAGGAAGGGTGAGAAGCCCTGGTCTAGGGGGACTGGGCCAAGTCAAACAGTGCTGTTGCCAGGACCCTGGGCAAGCGCTGGGAACATTCTTGTGAACTCTTATGCTGAAGCTGAGAAAGCAGCACTGCAACCCCAGTTCAGGCCTCTCTTTTCATAGGCACACCCAGCATGCAAACCTGCAGAAGTGAGTCCTTGGTGGTTCCCATGCGGTCATCACTAGCACTGGGACGATAGTTATGGACCACTCTTTTCATGGGGACAAAGATCCTGAAGGGTGACTGCTCAGTCACGGGGAGGGGTGATTCATCCTATCTTGCCCATTTCTAGATTTCTTCTTCTCAAACCTGGGCACCTGAGATGAGGGTGAGAGAATGGAGAAGCTTCTGGCAGTAGGGTGACCTTGGATTATGGCCAACACTGCCACTGTGTCACAATTCCAGTGCCTACAGGAGTGCATGCACCCCAGCATGGAACCCAACAAAGATCTCAGTGGAAGAAGGCAGCTAGACATCAACTCATCCCAGAGACGCCATCATCTCCCTTGGCTACTCAGATAGGGAATTAAAGGCCCCAGGCAAAACCTGCTGGCAACACCACTGCCAGGTGACACAAGGAGTCCCTGTGATAGTGTGGGTACTGGTCCCAGCATACCAGTGAGACAAGAAATCCCTGAGCATGGTGCCTCGTAAAGCAGTGTCCTGCCTGAACACCTGCTAGCAGAAGAGGTGTGGGCCAAGGAAAGAGTAGCACAAACAGACACTATTGTGATGTGAGGGCCACAACAAATGCCTTATCAAACACTATCCAAGTTGACAAAACTTTTACCCATCAAAACGGCCAAAATAAACAGTCAACAGGAGAAACGAAACTAGCAAGTGAGCACGGGAGGAGTGAGAATAGATCAGTAAAAGCTCAAGCACAGCAGATGGTAAAATGCCAGAGTCCTCAGAAAAGCACCTACTAGCCAGCAGTGCTGGCACATGCCTTTAATCCCAGCACTTGGGAGGCCAGCCTGGACTACAAAGAGTTCCAAGACAGTCAGGGCTACATAGAAAGACTCTGTATTGTATATGGGGGGAAAGGAGGTTCTCCCCACCCCAGGCAAAAGAGGGTACCCACTAGCTCCTGCCTTCTGGAAAACCAGGCACATAACACCAGTCCAGATCCCAGAGGCACTCAGACCTTGAACCCAGCAATTCTACCTGACAGGTGAAGTTACCAGAGCTTGCTCACACCAGCAGAAAAGGTAGAAAGTCAGAGACCACCAAATCACAAGGAAGGTCAAGCCACACATCTCTACAGAGAAGCACCATGTCATTGAGTGGGCACTCATTATCATACCACGTTCTGTGGCAAAAGAGATCTGACTCCAGCATTTACATAATTAGGATAGTAAGTATGGAGACAGGAGAAAAGAGACTGTGTGTTCAGTACCATCTCGGGGAAAGATGTGATAGGCTTTCCAAATGGCTTCCATACTTCTTTTTGGTTACTTTCTTGTTTGCTTGTTTGTTTTTCAAACAGGGCCTCAAGTAGTCTAGGCTAACCTCCAGTTCACTTTGCAGCTAAGAATGTTCTTAAACTTCTAATCCTCCTGCTTTTATCTCCCAAGCTGGGATTATAGGTGTGAGTTACCACATCTGGCTTATGTGGCATTGGGATCAAGCATAAAGGTTGAGGCCACAGCTTGGAAGAGCCAAATGTCTTGGTGTCAGGCCCAAGAGCACCAGCTACTATGGGGTTGAGAGAGAACTACCGGTAAGAACCTTAACCCATGAGTTAGTATCTGTGCTTGTGATGTGCACCACAGGACAGCTATGAATGCAGCCCAATACAAATCGCAAACTTACTTCAAAAATTCTGAGATTTGAGCATTGGAGTGGGAGGATGCTGTAACTCAACTGCACCATCGTAAGCCTGAACTTTGTAGATAATGGCATCATAACACAATGTCAAAGGTTGAATACACACTGGACAAAGCATTCCATCTGACCAAGACTGGGACGTGTGACATCCACAGATGCCCAGCTTGCTGCTGGAGGCTTCTCACAGCCCATACAAAGTTAAATCCTTGGCCTGCAACCCACTGCTGGCCTCCTAGCTGTCACAGGAAACTAGAAGATGCGGCTTGGAAAGCTGCCTTAGAGAGATCCATGTACATTGTGCCCATCCCCAAAGATAAGGCTTTGGTCCAATGCTCTCTATAGAGAGCTGCTGTGTCCCAGTTGTAAGTCAGAGGCCACATGCTGCAAGTGTACATGGAAAATAGTCAGAATGATGTCATACACTTAGAAGCCCAAAGCCAAGTTGTCTCTGGGTGGGCATCAACACTGTAGGAAGTGATCAGCTAAATGCAGCCCACCTCTGGTACCCCTCACTCCTGATGCCATGTATCCCTCTTCTCCAAGCCACCATTGCAACAGAGGAGGCTCCACCCTCAGTAGACAGCACAACCCTAAGCCTCTGCCAGAAAAGAGCCAGGCTGGCATCTCCTCCCTAGTAACAGGCTGTATTTTTCAGAACTGTTTTAGATTTGCAAAGAATAGGAGGATAGCAGACATGTCACAAGCCACACCCAACCTGTGTGTTACTCATGGCACACTTGGGGCACAGGCAATGGTTCCTAGCTTATGCAGAGACATCCAGCTGCCTCAGTCCTCCCTCCTCCTGCTCCCTGCTTTCCAGGATTCCTCACTCCAGATCTCTCCACACTGTCACACTACACTGCCTGCTAGCAACATGTTCCAGCAATCTTGATGGCTTTCCTACATTCCTGGAGACCTGGACCATTCTGAGGATAGCTCTGGCGGCCTACAAGATACCCCACCACTGGAATTTGCTTGGTGCTTTCTCCAAAGAAGGACTGGGGTTAGAACTAAATGGGGAAAGGCTAAATGGGCAAATTCACTGTTTTGTCATGCAGCGTCAGGTGATACCTCTTCAGTGCGACTGGCTCTGGCCTCCCACTGCAGATGACATGGAGTGGAAGCTACCACCTTAAGCCACAACTACTGAGAGGGACCTATGGACCATGCTTGAAGGAGGACAGCCAAGCTGCATAAAACACTGGACACTCCAGTGGAATAAGTCTGTTGCCCAACCTACACTGGCCAACACAGACACAGGGGTCTGTGATTCATGTGCTGAGCCAGCCAGCACTGCCTCTCTACCCTCTACAGCTTACATTATTGTTCTGGAAATGGCAGGTTACAGTGATATACCTTGACTGGTTTGCTTATGAAGGTTGTGGTATGAGTGCACTGTGCACTGACACACTAGCAAACTCCTGGTGACACAAAATTACCTGCCTAGTCTTGGTGGCAGCAGTCTGTCCCACAGGCCACTTTCTAGGTACAGGGTAGGCTCACTACAGTGGAGCCCTTCCCCTTCTAGGCTGCTCTCAGATGTCAGAGCAAGGAGGGAAGGGAGCATGCTATCTACCCTGGGTAGGGATACCTACTCAAAATGCAGCTGCCTCTATAGTAAACAAGACATATGTTCCTGAGAATCTCTGGCTCTATACCTGCAGCCCAGACGACTCTTGCTCTCGTGGATCCAAGTCCAGCAGAGGGAACCCACTCTTGTGCCTCCTGCCACCCACCTATTCAACTGCTCACCGCTATGTAAACATGTGCCACTCAGATCACACAGTCTGTACTCCCAAGGACACAATGCTATCCCCAGAGCACAGCGCAACTGTCACCAGGCAAAGACCCTAGTCACACTCTGGGGTTTGCAGGCCAGCATTCCCATATCCAGGATGTCTAAGAGGCTGTGTCGATAATTGTTCTTTTGTCTGAGAAAGCCAGAGCATTTAACCCACATCCCTATTAGGACTGTGGTTCCTATCTATCTGTTATCCAGTACTTAATAGCAGATTTCATCGTTTTAAAGGCACAGTAATGAAACAGCACTCTCTGCCAGTGGGAGCCAGCCAACCTTTGCTGATGCTTGCCTGACTGCTTGCCCAGCTACTTGGGAGGCTGAGGCACCAGGTTACAGGGTCAGGGTTAGAAAGAGGGCTGGGCTCAGCAGTAGTGTCTGCCTAGAGTCCAAACTAACAAACATGGGGCAGGGGACAGGGCTCAGTGGTAGAGCACTTGCCCAGAATCCTCCATTGAGAGCCTAGGGAAATGGCTCAGCAGTAGAAATGTTGGCCTTGGAGGTGAGGCTCAGTGACTGATTGCCTGATATTGTAAAGTACTGTGTTCGGTCTCCAACGCCACAAATAAAAGGGGAGGGGGAGTGTGTCTTGGTCAGGGCTCCTGACTAAGACAGGGAGCATCCCATTGGACTAGTGCCAGCAGGAGTCAAGCACCTGACCTGCACAGCCTCATGGTTTAAAAGAGGTGTCTATACACTGCACCCATCTCTGTCCCTCTGACAGGGCTGTGGGCTGGTCTCCTACAGTTAAGAGCATTTTTCTGAAATGCCTTCACTTGAAGAACGGGTCTAAGTCTTCCAGGTTCAGTGAGGGGGCCCCTAACTCTCATGGGTGTGTCCGCATACAGCCTGTCTGGTTGTGCTCACTTCTTAGCCACTTTTTAAATTGTCACTTTCCAGACTCCCAACTCCCCTAGTATCCCTTTGAAAAGGCTAGTCACCTCTGCATCAAATGGAACAAAGCTGGGCTCTCCTCTGCTGTCAGTGGAGACTGGAATGAGCCTAGTCACCACTGCCACATCTGGCAGTGCAGGCAGAGAAGAGAGCAACAGGCTACTGCCCTTCCCTTGCCTCAGGGACTGTGTTTCTTCCAGGTGTAAAGATGACATGCATCACCAAGGTCAGCCACTGAAACTGAACAAAGTGTTGCCAGTCATTGTAGACATGGCAACTAGACAGAACCTTACAGGGGTAGTAGGTCTTTCATCATGATAAGGGAGCTACTGACTCTCCCTATAAAGGGTCAGGAAATTCAACCTGAGATTCCAACTATGACCCACACCCCTCCCCGACCCTGTAAGTGATCCTGGGAAGTGCTAGTGCATTCTTTTCTGACATACAGAGACATGACAGGTTGGTCCTAAGGGGAACTCCATTAAATCTGCATCTATGATGGGTTGAGACTCTGTGGTAATACAGATGTTTAGGGTCACCCATACCCCTATAGCCCTCTACCTGTGCACTGTAAAAAAGCTCAATAAACTCACAGATCTCACCAAGTTGGATTTTGGTGAAATAGTACTTTGGTCTGTCACTTATACCATATGCTTTGACAGGATGTTCTTATGTATCTCTCCAGGAAAAGTTACACAACACTAAGCCACCCTAGTTTGTCTTCCCTGACAGTCTGCCAATAAAACAAGCACCAGGGTATACCTAGCTTTGTCTAAGGGAGAGGCAAAGCTGGCTTGTGCCCATTGGCAGAGGTCAGGAAAAACATCACCCTGGAACAACAGCAGGGGGCTACCTGTTACTAAGAATGAACACTATCAGCCACCACCCACCTCATGTTGTGAACATGCCTGCATCATGGCCTCTGGCTCTGTAGTGAAGTACATCCCACACAGTACCTGTGTTCAGTCACTCAACATGCACCTCAGGACACCATGCAAACCACATCTACCTCTCCTCAAGGATTCCTTTGACTCTTATTGCTAATGGATACCCTGGCCAGGAAGAGGGCCCCTGGGAAGCCATAGCCCTAAACTCGGAAAGTTTGTACCCTCTCTGCAGCCTCCTAATTTATAAAATTGCTTATGTGAAGATATTACCATGTATAATGTATTCAGCTACACAGTGCGAGCTGCAGCCTTAATGGAGAAAATTCAAGTCAGCCACACAGACACATGGGGTAGAAGCTAGCTGCTGACTTCAAGCATGCTTGGGCCCCCTCCTTGTTGTCCACAGGGGCATGGGACAAACACAATGCAATGCATTGGGCTGGGCAGGCTCCCTGCTACTTCCTCCCAGGGTGTGTGGAGAAGCTCACACCTTTGCAGGCCTCAGTGGCAGGCCCACATTTGCATGTAAATAGCTGACAGAGACAAGGAAATGGAAGCATGGAAGAGTTCTTTAATTAACTTTAACCCTCTGAAAATCCATGCAGCCACCTCAAGAGCCCACTACAAGCTGCAGCTGGGGAGGGGCAGCTACGGGCTGGGCACCAACCCCTACCTGCTGCCAAGTCAACAAGAGTTCCTAGTAGCCAGACTGCAAGAGGCTCCCAGGTCAGGGTCTTACCTTGCTCACACTCTTCATCAGTGACCCTGCCAGAGACACTGATTAAGTGACAGGGACCACTGAACTCTTGCAGGCTGCTGTGTGCTGGTGGTGACTGTGGTTCACAGCCAGGGCCTAGCACTGCAATCTGGGCTCGGGGAGCCTGCCTGTGGCCACCCACACAACAGGGACAGCATCCAGCAACAGTGGTTCCTGGCTCCTGAGAGACCGTTTCCCCCATGGACGGATCCCAGGCCTGCCTCTAGGAGGAGGCAGAGATGAAACTGTCTTTACACCATATACTCTGCATAGAGGACTGCAAGCGCCTGTGGAGCATCATTCAGGTGACTGGCAAAAATGAGCTCAGCATCTTCAAAACCAGCTTGAGGCTAGAGGTCAGACAAGAACCCCAAGCACACACTGAGTCCCAGGCACCTTGGGCTGTCTTCCTGTCCAGTCAACAACTGCATGGTATGTGTCATTCTTCATGAGAGTCTGAAATGCAGGCTTATGACTTATGAGCAGATGACTTGGCCACCTGGGGCCAGACCACAGCTCCTGGGCAATGGCACAGCCAGAGGAAGCCAAGGGAAGGGCAGGAAACTCAGGAGCCACACATACATAACAAAGAAGCTACTGCCAGGGGCAGCAGTGGCATGAAAGGCCACGCCCACTCAATTCCCTGACCTCTGTCCTGCTCTGGAGACACACGACTCTGACTGACCCTGCCCCCTCCCAAAGTCACTACAGAAAGGGTTCTCTACCCCTAAGCACACTCCCCAAGTCAGCCCTGGCTCTGCATGTTCTATAATGCCGTCCCTCTCAGGAGCACACAAGGGGCTTAAATGAGGCTGGCTTCTTCCGGAATAAATCACGCAGCTGTAGCTAGCAATATTTCTTTAACCGGAGGTTAATAAAAATCACCAGCGAAGGCTAACCAGTGGATCTAATTTATTTAGAGACTTCCATCAGGCTGTGGATAGAGCCCTTTATAAGGGCTTATTACAGCGCCAGAGGACGCTCCAGAAGAGCGACGGTCACTTAGTGGGATTTGCAGACCCCAGAGCAAAGTGAAAAATTTAACAGGACTTCTCAAGGAAGGAGAAGAGAAAGTAATGTGAAGCCAATTTATCACTTAACAAGCGAGCCTCTCTCTGCCAGGGCCACCTCAGAACCTGTCCCAGGGAGATGACCAAAAGCAAGACCCAAGATGCCATCAGCAAGGCCTGCCCTGCAAAACTAAGGGAGATCTGAGTTGCAGCTAAGAACAAAGTCCCCAGGGATCCCGGAAAGAAACCCAGGCATCCCTGCAGAGAAGGTGGCACAGTCCCACAGACTCCCTACATAGTATGGTACTTTCTTCCTGTCCCAGGGGTGGTGGAACTACAGTGGGGGGTGGGGAGGGGTCGTCTCCTAGGCAGGCTGGCTGAGTGCTGAACCCCAGTGCACCTGAGAGGAGGTGTCCCTTACAAACCACTAAGCCTTAGAAGCAGTCTCATGCTGGGAACTAGAGCTGCATGGGCAGGTGCTATCACCAAACCAGGACGACAGTGCCTGCCTCTCCTCTACACAGTGGAGACCCTCCCAGGCCTGCAAGCTTTGCAGTGTCTCCAGATAGAGAACCAGCCTTTCCAACCATGAGAACACAAACCCAAGCATCCTTCTCACCAGAGCCCACCCACTTGCAACATCAGACACTCTGGCCATAGACTGCCTTCCTCCTTGGCCTGACTTGGAAGACAGAGAGGAGAGGGAATCTTTAACACTGGAAGCTTCTACTTTAGAAAAGCTGAAGATCTCTGAAAGGTGGAAGTGAAGGAACTCTTTTCATCTTTCTCTCCGATTTGTCTGGAAATCAAGCACTGGACACAGAGAATATCAATATAGGCTGACAAAAAGATGTCTAGGGCTGATGGCCTCTGGAGACCACCACAGGTACACCAAAGTGACACTACCTCAGGCTTCATAAAGTCACAAGGCAATGTCTTATGCAAGCAAAGGCCCAATATCCCACCAGGCTAGGTCTTTGCTGGGGAAGTTAAGCAAAAGAACATTAGTTCCAAACAGCACCCCAGCTATCGACCGCTATCCACTTGGTGATGGATGATATTTAATAAAGGAGAGACAGGACCCCTAACTGGGGTCACCCCAAGGCCCTGGGCCCTGCCCTGGTAAAGCACAGTCATACACCGGGCTTGGCCACTTACCACCCTAGATCGGGTGAACCCCACTGTCCGGCTTAGTAGATGAGGGAGGGCCCTAGTGTGAGCCCCTGGGCTTCTTGTTCTGCTCCCCCACCTAGTTAAACCACCTTCAGCCCACACAGCTCTTTCTTAAGGTCCTCGAGCCTTTCTGGCTAGAATCACTTCTCGGCTCCCCCGGATCTGCAGACTCAAGATGAGCTGACCTAAGGCAAAAGCCAGTAATGAGCATGCACTGAGGATCACGCCATGTCATCCAGCGCAAGCTGGCAGCTTAGGCCCTGTGACAGCACTGCAAACCCCAGAAAGGACTCTGAAGCAAGCCGGTGGCATGCTACTCTAATGGGACTTCCCTTGTTCCTTCCTGGGATTTTACTGAGGCCAGGCTGGGTCTTTGCTGGGGAAGTTAAGCAAAAGAACATTAGTTCCAAATAGCACCCCAGCTATCGACCGCTTTCCACTTGGTGATGGATGATATTTAATACCCTCTAGTTGCAGCACCCCAGGTCTGTAAATACTGATCCTGTTTTATTGCTATTTAATCACTATTACGATGGCCACAGCCAGTCCTCCTCCTCTGGGTTTAATGTTCCATTGGAATCTCACGGGAAAAACAGGGCAACAGCAGAAGATGCCTGCTTTCTAGGACATATACACCTATAGGTGCATATATACATGTACAACACACGCACACGTATGTACACAGAATGATCACACAGCCTACTTATAGGTACACAAATACTCATCCTCACACTTGTGTGCAAACACAGGCAGCCCTGCCTCCAGGACATGAGTGGGACAGCAACATGGAGGAAAGAGGAGCTGCAGAAGAAAGCTCCTGACCAGGGATGCGCCTTCCCTACCCCACTCTCAATTCCAGGGCAGCAACCCATCCTGATCCAGGTGCAGCTTCCTCTTCCACAAATGAAGACTGCAAATTCTAGTCACATTTTCAAAGTGACCCCCGACCCCCAGGATTATTAAAGTGGTAATAGTTAATGGAAGAAAGTTGTTTTGATGTAAGCAAGCACCATGGTTGATTTGGGGACAGTCAGCGTGTAGCTGAGCCCCTCAGATAACAGAACTCTGCCAGAAAAGTAAAGCAAAGACCTCACCAACAGAAACCATGATAGGGCCTGAAGAGATGGCTCAGCTGGTAAATAGTGAGCCACATAAGTGTGAAGGCCTGAGTTCAGATCCCCAGCAGCCACATCTAAGGGTTGAGAGTAGTAAGGCCCATGCAGTACTGGGGAGGAAAAGACAGATGACTCATGAGAGTTTGTCAGCCTCACCCAGGTCAGTGAGACACAACATCTCAGAAAATATGGCTCAGAATGACTCAGGAAGGAAGGCTCCAAGTGCAAACTTCTGATCTCTACACACATAGGCACAAGCACACAACACAGACAAAAAATACACATACACCTCAAACACACGGGATAAAAACTGTTTCCCAAAAAAGCTAAGCATGATGATATATGCCTATAATCCTAGCACTCAGGAGGCAGAGACAGGCTGATTTCTTTTGAATTGGAGGTTAACCTGATCTAATTATCAAGTTCAGGCCATCCAGGGCTACAGAGAAAAATACATTGAGACCCTGTCTCAAACTAAGGGAAAACACACACATACACACTTATCAAAAACCAACCATGACAACCAGAACTGAGTACAGTTTGAGGCAGCAAGCCAGAGAGGGTATACAGCCTGCTATACCTTCTGACCTATAGCCAGGACACCCCCTGCTCCAGTATATATACTCTAGCTTTGGGACCTCACAGGATCTTTGGAAGCCAGGTATGTGAGGAACCACACAGTAGCAGCCCCAGTACTGACCTGGCCCAGCAGCAGGCCAAGGGCAGACATGAAGGCCAAGCAGCAGGGGAGGCTGCCTCACACTCAACGTCTTTGGAACAGGCTCCAAGCAGAACAGGGAGCAGTTCCAGCGCCACTGTAGTGGCGGCTATTTTTGGAAGCTGCACTCGAGAGGCTGTCTTGGCAGGGAACCATGCCTTTGAGCACCACCATCAATTTTCACCTGCAGCCAGCGCCTCTCCTTTCAGGCCCAAGGTTATTCAAAGATTTGGATTTCTTCGAAATTGTGTGGAAAAAGTTGGACAAGGTCTTCACCGCAGGCAAAGAAGGTTCTGCGATAGGAAGCAAAGTGTCAGGGACAAGCTGGGCCTCTGGTGGCATCCAGGTGCCTTGTTAACTCACCTGGATATTGAAGGCCACATGTCCCCAACAAGGCTAAGCCATAGACCACCTGTGCTGAGTGGAGAAGACCAGATCCAGGCCATCACTGGGCACCTACCTAGGCCAGCTCCTCCCTTCTCACTAGTGTGTAGCCTTGACTCCAAACTCATCCCAGCTAAGGTATGGGCTGGTTGTGGTTTTGGTTGCTGCTTGAAATTTGAAACAGGGTCTCACTCTGTAGTTCAGGCTGGCCTTGAACTCTCAGAGATCTACCTGCCTCTGTTTCCCAAGTGCTGGGATTAAAGGAATGTACCACCACATGTGGTAGCACTGGCACTGTAAACTCCAATTGAGTTGTGATGTGAATACCCAGAAATGAAAGGGTACCCGGGACCAGGATGATGCAGGGCAGCGAATGATCACCCCAGGCTTGGATTGAGGGTGCTCACAACAGCTCTGAAGATCAAGATCAATGGCGTATGAACGCAGTATTTTAGAAAGTCAAGGTTAATAGAAAGCAAAGCCACCAGCATCCTACTAACATCTTCCCCTGGACACAGGCTCTGCCTTGCCCTGCACCTACCTGACTCACTGTGCCATCCCTATTGTCCCTCATGCCCCAGCCCCTATCCTGTGGGACCATGATGATGTTTCAGAAACAATGACAGGGCTTGCAGGGTGGTGTGACCTCCAACATACAGATAGACCAACTCCTTTCCAGAAGCCATTCTGAAGAGTACTGAAAGGGCCAGTGTCCTAGAGGGCACCCTTTGGAGTGGGATGCACTAAATAGTGGCATAGCAGCATTGGGGGTACGGGTGTGTCATGAGAGACAGACCCTAACCACACAGGCTCAGTATCTTCAGACATCATACACCAAGACCAGGACCCACAGCAGGCCCTGAGTGGCTACCATCCTTACCCAAAATGTGTCAGCTAAGCATAGGGAAGGATGGATGATGGCAGGGACAGGGTACCATGTTTTCCACCACCCACCTCTCTGCTTCATTACTGATAACTCCTTTCCTTCCACTGTTGAGAAACCAAAAAGGCAATTGCCACATCCTCCAAATTGTTGGTTTTAAGCCAAGAAACCAAAACCAAAAAAAAAAAAAAAAACCCAGAAACCAAAGCATCTGTACCTGCTACCTGGCTCCAGTGTCTCCAGAGTCCTTGAAATCCTATTATAGGCAGGCACAGGGCTGCCAATCTTTGGGGCAGGGGGCAACATGTTTATGCTCTTCCATGCATGCCGGCCATGGCAGAAGAAAGCATTGAGGCTTAGCTTGCCATCCTCATCACCAAGTCAGAAACCATCCTCGGCACATGACCTTTGCAGGTGACTTCTCTATGCCCTCAGCTTGTCCACCCATCAGAAGAGGGAGCCAAACAACTGCCAGATTTTGACCGGCTGCAAACAGCTATGCCAAAGGGCAGAGGGAAGCCAGTGAGCCAGGACTGGGCAGGGTGATGGCAGTGCCAGGTAGGAGGGAAGTGCAGGTGAAGGCTCCAAGGCAATGGTGGGCTGCAAAGGGTGATCAAGTAAAGATCTGGCAGGTCTGAGACCTAGAGAGGGGACCCCATCAGGTCCCTAGAATGGCCTGCATCAAAGTCACCTTGCTTTCATAGATCAGCGGCAGTGGCCAGAGGCAAGCCCCTCCTGCCCATGCACCAAGGAGCCCCTATCTTAATAACCATCTGCAACTTGGAGAAGAACAAAAGGCACTTTGTTCTGATCTCATTTTATTTCCTAAAATTGCTTTTCTCCTTGAAAACTTTTTTCCTGTCACAACCCAGATCCAGTGGCACTCTTGGTGGGACAATGCAAAAGCCAAGGACGGCTTTCAAGTGACTTTGCAAATGGTTCCTTCCCAGACCAAATGAATGCTTTCTTTCCTGACAGACAAAATGGGACCCAGAAGGGCAGGAAGAAAGGCTAGGAAGAGGCTTGTCTGGCATCCACAAAGTCCAGGGTTCAGTTTGGATGAAGTGGCACATATCAGTAATCCTAGCACCAAAGAGAAAGAGGGTAGGAGAATCAAAAGTTTAAGGTCATGTTTGAAGCCAGTTAAAAAAGAACGAATACAGGTCCCAAAAAGGCCTGCCAAGCAGATACTACACAAACACTGGAACATCCCTGCTGTAGACCCTGCTGGTTGTAGAGAACCCCTCTACTCTCCAGCAGGGACAGAGGCAGTAGAACATCCCCCAGGTGCTCCAAACTGATTGCCAATGTCAGCACAAGTGGAGGGAACTTTTGAGTAAGAAGCCAGTGGGGCTTGAGGCTAGGGGCTTGGACCTGAACATGGTAGCGCGCAGCACATTTATGACAGAGCCATCCCACTGCACCCTGTTTCCTTGCAGTGTGGCTCAGGGCTAGCAGTGCAGAAAACCAGGTGCAGTGGTCAGATAGATAGCTCAACAGATAAGAGCACTGGCTACTCTATCAGAGGCCCAGGCTCAATTCCCACCACCACATGGTACCTAACAACAACTGTCTGTAATTCCAGTTCCAGGAGATCTGACGCTGGCCTCTGGCCTCTGCAAGCACTGCACATACATGACATGATATACACATACATGCAGGCAACAAAACAAAACAAAATAAGACAAAACACCCATATATATAAACTTTAAAAGTAAATAAATCTTTTTAGGATGGAAGGAAGGCAGGTAGGCAGACAGACCTTGGTCAAAAGAAAGAAAGGGGGTGGGGGGAAGGAAGGTAGATAGGCAGGCAGACAGACCTGGGTCCAAAGAAAGCAAGAAAGGAAGGAAGGAAGGAAGAGAGAGGGGGGGAGAAAGAGAGAAAAAGAGAGAGAGAGAGAGAGAGAGAGAGAGAGAGAGAGAGAGAGAGAGAGAGAGAGAGAAAGAGGGCTGGCAAGATGGCTCAGCGGGTAGGAGCACTGACTGCTCTTCTGAAGGTCCTGAGTTCAAATCCCAGCAACCACATGGTGGCTCACAACCATCTGTAATAAGATCTGATGCTCTCTTCTGGTGCAGCTGAAGACAGCTACAGTGTACTTATGTATAATAAATAAATCTTTGGGCTGGAGCAAGCAGAGGTCCTAAATACAATCCCCAACAACCACATGAAGGCTCACAACCATCTGTACAGCTACAGTGTACTCATATACATAAAATAAATAAATAAATATTAAGAAAAAAGAAAGGAAAAGAAAAGAAGAGAAAAAAGAGAGAGACAGACTGACAGACCAACAGACCAACCGACTGACCTGGGACCGACCTGGGACCATCTTGTTACCCACGTACCAGCAGAGCTGCCATGGAGGTGAAGGGCAGGGTGAGGTAGAACAGCCACATCTCTCCCAGCATGGCACACAGCACACGTGCTTACAACAGACAGAAAAGAACATATGGCCTCTGATGGCAGGAAGGGAGGAGAAACATCGGAAGCAGAGGTGCTTGGATGGAAAGCAACAGCTGCCATACTCCTACTCAGAGCTAGATGACCACACAAGAAACCTTGAGCAGAAAAGCAGGGTTTGGACACATCCCAATAGCCAGTTCTAGGACTCTGGCCGTCCCCCAGATGAACAGGACTTCCCAACTCAGCAGTGGCACCCAGACCAGCAGCATACAGGCCCCACTCCAATGATTCAGGCACTCTCTTCATCTTACCCAGCCCTCATGGTGCATGTTTCCCTTCAGAGTGCTGTAGGGTCTCTATAGTTCCACCCTAGGAGCACTAACGTCAATTTCAAAGCAAGCTGCAAGGGACAGCATGGAGGAACCCTGCAGTGTCCCCATAGCCACTTACTCTCCCTGTATATCAGCCTTCCTTCAAATAAAAAGAAGCACTCAGTTGTGTGTGTCCCTGTGCACACAAGCACATACCTCTGTGTGTGCACGCAAATGCACGAGTGTACACATTTCCAACACTAAGCTCTCACATTTCTACCTCTTGAAGTCATTATATAAAGTACTGAGGAGATGGCTTGGCAATGAGGACCAGAGTTCAGACCCTCAGCACCCATGTGAAAAGCCAAGTGGTCATGGCAACCCAGCAGTCAGGAAGCAGATCCCTGGAGCAAGCCAGCTAGCTAGACAAGATCTAGGATCAGCAAGAAGCCCTGACTCAGCAAATAACATGGAGAGTGCTACTAGGAGGAACCCAACGTTTCTGGCCTACACACACACACACACACACAT
>NW_022196905.1:134449635-134465482 GCF_008632895.1 Mastomys coucha
AGAGAGAGAGAGAGAGAGAGAGAGAGAGAGGGATTGAGACTGACTCTCTAAATCAAGTCGTGGCAGAGTGATCAGATCTCTCATGTGTGATCAGATCTGAAAGGCCCAGAATGATGATAAGTCTCTTTCCCCTTTGCAACAAGCAGAAAAAGGAGAAAGGCCGGGTACCAGGGGCAAAGAGAAGAGTGTACAACAAGAGCCACACCCCAGAAAAGGTCTGCCCATTTGATCACTCTCAAGGAACACTGAGGACCCACATGAAGTCAAATTTATTTTGGCACACCTGTGCCAGGTCAGCCTGTCCAGGACAGCAGGGAGGGCCTTGCAACTTCCCAAGGAGGAAGAGAGGTCAGAGCTGCAACTTGGGTAGCTGCTGAAGGCAAAGGAGGCAAGGGGTCCTGAGCTCTTCAAGAACTAATGCCTGCTCAGCAACCCAGATCCTCTCATGGCCCAAGGGCTCAACAGGAGACTCCCAGTCTCAACAGTGGTCAAGAGAAAGGATTTCCAGACATGCCTAATTAGACAGTCCTGCTGTCCCAGTGACCCAAGAGATTGAAGCAAGAGGATCTTGAGTTCATGGCCAGTTTGAGTAACTAAGTTTTTACAAAGGGCTAGAGATGCTGCTCAGTGGCAGGGTCCTTGCCAATCATGCTCAAGCCTCAGTCCTATAAGAGGGTTTCTCTCGGCATCAGAAGTATAGGAGCAAACACAACTGTGCAGAGCATATCATGCAAATTCTGGCTTGAGATTGTGCAGGGGTCACAATGAGAAGAAAATACGAGAACAGAGCATCAGCTCCTGCCAAGCAGCCTCAGCCAAGCCTCTAAGCCTCACTTAGACCTCAATTGGATGAGCTAAAAAGAGGGCCGCGGCACAGATCCCACAGCCTATGTGGCTGCCAGACCTGGGAGGCTGCAGAATTATGGGGAACACCATTTCACTAACGATGACAGCTTCCCCAGGATTCAGAATATGCAGAGAAAAGGCAGCAGCCAGGATAATTCCCTTCTATGTAGGTGGAGTCCCACACCCCAGGGACAGTGAAAAGATGAGGGAGGTGGGGTCAACAGCAAGCCTGGAGTTCCAAGTCAGCTCCACAGGAGAGCTGCCACCGCCTAGAGGATGGCTAAGCAAACAGCACAACTGCAGCTCCCACCATGGAGCTCCACCTAACACTGACCGAACCTTGCCTTGGAGACAGGGGGCTTCTACTCACAAGGCCAGAACATGACCAGAGTCAAGAGCAGTGCCACAATAGCAAGAACAAGCTACAAGGGGCTAAGGAGATGGCTCAGGGATTAAGAGTGCTTGTTTATGGAACACGAGGATCTGAATTTGAATCTCCATACCTATACAAAAAAATTTGAGCATGGTTACACATGCCTATAGCCCCAGAGTGTGGGAGCATGCAGACAGAAAGATCACGAGGAATTGCTATCTAGCCAACTAAGCCAAAAAAAAACCAGCAAGCTCTGGGTTCAGTGGGACTACGTCTCCAGGAAATGAGAGTAATGGCGGTAGGTGACAGGGAGCTGATATCCTCCTTTGGCCTGAGTACATTCATCCTTGCACACATATCTGTCACACACATGGGGGTGGGGGGTAAACACGAAATTCAGCCATGAATCTGTTGTTAAGGTAGTAACAGCAGGTGATCAGAGGTAGAACTGCTCTGAATTCCCACCCATTCCACCTGTCTCTGTGTCTCTGTGTCTCTTTAACCCCAGCATCAAGGAGATCTCACAAGAGGATAGGAAAGTCCGTATGTGAAAAGCATCATGAGGTATGTAGAAGGGTCTAGCACTAGAAGAACTCAGAGCTGAGCAGTATCCACACCAGCTACTGCTGAAAAGCACAATGCCAATAAACGTACTGTATTCAAATCTGCTAGAACCCAGAGGCAACTGAAATGTACAGCAGATGGATGCTGGGTAAACTGCAGTCTGCCATGCACCACAATGGTAACCAATGACTTTTTAAACTGAGCAATCCAGCCAAGAAAAATATGGAGGAATTTGAAGTCACATTCCTAGGTAAAAGATATCAGTCTGGGGGTCAAGGAGACAGCTCTGTTAGTAGTAGCATGCTCGCTGCCCAAGCAAGGACCAGAGCTTGATTTCCAGCACCTGCATAAAAGCTGGCTGTGGCAGGGCCAGCCAGCACAGCCTACTTGAGAAACTCCAGGATAATGAGAGAGCTAGTCTCTAAAACCAAGGTGAGGAGCAATTAAGGAAGAAGACAAAGGTTGTCCTTTGACCTCCACATGCACACAGAAAAGGCTCAACTCAGCACAGCATTGTCACACCGAGGATTTCTGGGTACTCACAACTCATGTCCACCCAAAGCCCAATCGCTGGAATCCATGGGCTACTGTGATGCCCTCTAGCAAATGAACATACAGGCAGAGGGATGAGAAAAACATGGAAGAATCACAAGTCATCTAACAGGACTGTATGCTACCCCAAAGGATACATATAGGCACAGCCTAGGAGAAGGTGGTGGGCTGAGCTACTAGACATCTAAAGCAGTAGCAGAAGGGAAGGATGACCAGACAGACACAGAAGGTGTCCAGGGTTGAGAAAGCTCTCTGAGCCACCTAGAGTATGGAAGTTCTACATCCACCTAGCCCCAGAGATGACACGCCTATAAATGACCCTCACAAGGCCAAGGTGTCTCCATACTAGAACACTGAGCACAGCAGTACACAGGACCCAGAACCCAAGAGCCAGCAAATGGGACACCATGCAGACAAAGGTAAGAGGAAAGGTGCCAGCCTTTCTTCTTATGAGCCTCTTAAGAGTGGCTCTGCTTGCCACTCACTGCTTAAAGCCCAAAACTGGGGCTGGTGGCGAGGCTTAGGGGGTGACCTGAGTGGACCTCCAGAACCCAATAAAGGTGGAAAGAAAAAATTAACAAGGCTGTTCTCTGGCCTCCACAGGTACAGCATTCAGAAAAGTAAAACCCACAAACATGACTCTGCTTGGATGAGATGCTTGGAACATGAGAATCACCAAGATAGGAACCAGGATCACAGGCATGGCCCGACAGCTCTACATCTTGAAGGTCATGGGTCAATGTAAGCTCCGATGGATGACAGGATGGCACAGTCTGTCACCCACGCTCGCCCTGCAGGACAACCACTCCAGGTGTACACCAGGAGAAGCTTGGTCACAGGTATGAGGGACTCCTCTTTACCATCACAACTTCCTGTGACTCCAAGATTACTCCACCAACAAACCAACCCCACAGCCCATGCACTGCCCAGCCTCAGACTGCGCACCAACAAACCAACCCCACAGCCCATGCACTGCCCAGCCTCAGACTGCGCAGTTCATGGCTGCTTCTTCCTCCAGCTCTCCCCCAGGCTGTGCTGGGGGTCAGCAGAATCATAAAAGGCATCGCCCAGGCCTGATCATAGCCAGAAGACAGAAGATTTAAAAAAATGAAAAGTTTCCTAAGACACCTTTCAAGCCCACCAGAGGGGGCTGGAGAGACTGCCTGGGGGTTAGGAGCACTTCTTACTCTTAGGGAGGACCCAAGTTGACTCCCAGCACTCATGTCAGGAGGCTCACAAATGCCTGTAACTCCAGCTCAGTCACCTCTGGTCCCCTCAAATACACCCATTCACACATGTATACTCCCCCTCCCTTCCCCTGATACAAATGTAACTAAAAATAAGTCTTTTAAAAAGAACACACACCATGAGTAGAAAATAGTTAGGGAGGAAAATCCAATGCTGTGTCAGATTTTTAGTGTAAAATCTATAAAACTTGCTGTGAAAAATTAAAGACCATCTCAGTAAATGAGGGATGGTTAATGCCACTTATAAAACAAAACAACACCAAGATATAATTTCTCTCCAAAATGATTCATAAACTCATAGCAGTCTGAATTGTATCTCAGCAGTGTCCTGTGGGAGGTACGCAGCCGCACTGGAGGAGGTATGGAGACCTAGAGATCTGTGGGAGCACTTACTTTATTTATTTATTTGTTTATTTATTTATCTGTACCAAGGATGGAAGCTAGGGTCTTATACATATGAGGCAAGCATTCTGTTCAAGCAATTTGTGCGTGCGTGTTGGTGTACAGGAAGTACAAAATTTTTTAAAAAGATTTATTTGTATTTATGTGTGTATGTGCGCATGTGTGTTTGTATGTGTGCCACATTTGTGTGAGTGTCCACAGAGGTCAGAAAAGAGTGAAGGAGCCCCTGGAGCTAGAATTACATACAGTAATTCCAGCATCCCAATGAGACTGCTAGAGCTGAGCCTGGGTCCTTTAGAAAACAGCAAGAGCTCTTAACAGCTGGGCTATCTCTTCAGCCCTTTTCTTCCTTTTCTTTCCTTCTCTCTCTCCCTTCTTCCCTCTCTCCCCCCCCTTCCTTCCAACTTTATTTATTTCGGAAGTACTCCATAATATACATGTGTTAGTCAGTAGAGACAGTTTTCACCTTCACCTTTATGTGATTTCTAGGGGTTAAGGTCATTGGGCTTAACAACAAGCATCTTTAGTCACAAGGTCCCCTCAGCAGCCCACTTACCCAGCATCTTATGTGGATCCTGAAGGTTGCACGCAAATCCCTGCACTTCGCCTCCTTAGCCATTTCTGCAACACCCCACCCCACCCCATTCTGGCAATTTTTCATGTTTTATTTTGCAGCAGGGTCTTGCTAGTTTGCTCAAACTGGCCTTGAGCTCACTCTGTAGAGCACGTTCATCTAGAGCTGGTAGCTGAGCTCACAGGTCTGGGCCATTGCAGCTAAGGAATTGTAAAGAACAACAGATCTGGCACATTCCATAGCAGATATCAACACTTATATTCAAGTAGAAATTCAGACAGGGTGACATGGGCAGATAGACACAAGGAGCTGACAGCATAGATTCTACAGCAGCCCACTATGGACTGGTCAAAGGATGCCCCTTTCAAGAGCAGAGCCATTCAACAGTGAATCACAGAGGACAGAACAAGCCTGGGCACCTGTTTCATATCACACTCCAAACCCAATTCCAGACGCCTGTCAGACTGGAGCATAAAAGGTAAAACCATAGACTGTTTGAAGGAAGCTGTGAGATTCCCTTTAATATCTGCCTGACTTCAGTCAGCAGAGATACTTAATCAAAACGCCCAGAGTGCCTGCAAGAAAGAGAAAATCGATATACCTGCCTGCAATTAAAATGAAAAACGTCTGTTCACCTGCAGACACAGAGACGGTGACAAGTGAAGGCATGCCACAGGTGAAGAGGGTCCTATTCCATGGAAGGGGTCACACTCAGAATCCAGATTACCTGCTCATCCCTAGGGAAAATGGAGAGGCCAAAGAACTGGAGTGTTGGTATGAATCTAGAGGATGAAGAAGGATGCAGGTGGCACCCTCACCTGGCACTCAGGTGGTAGGATGTCTGCCATCCCAAGGAAGCCTATGGTCACCAAAGCTGTCAGCTATAGCACTCACTATGTTCAAGTATGTGCACAAAAGCATCAGTTCATTCACATGGGAGAGCATGACATGTAATAGAAAAGTCCAGCACCTTGAGGTCCACACAACAGCAACACCACTCTCACTTTGGATATCAGAAACGAGACATGAAGAGCAGGGACCCTGTGACTCCACAGCTGGGCCACAGTCAAAGTCAGAAGCAGGTGGGTCCCCTGAGAGTGAGGGGAACATAAGGCCATCAGGGTCAGGCAGCAGCCTGCTTCAGTAAAGGCACAATGGATACAAGTATCTGTGCATATTCCAAAATATAACACAGCACCAGACATACTGGGAAAGGCCAAAGGTGTGCCCAGATGAAAATGGACAGGCAGCATATAGTAGGATTTTCACCCCAATCACAGAAGTGGCCAGTGAATAAACTCTGTCAATGAGAACAGACCTTCAAAGCACAATGCTGCGACACAAGAAGCCACAGACACTGTGGACCAGTAAAATACAAACACACACACACACACACACACACACACACACACGAAGCTGAACAATGAGCACGTACACAGTAAGCCTACAAGAACCCTATTGAAGATTTCCCTACACTAGTTAGCTAGGGAGGCAGCAACCCACAAAGCTCTGGTTCTGTTTCGTCCCATGGAAGAACACAGCTAGTTCACAGCCCCTCTCTGCCCCTAGAAGGTTCTCCACAAGCACATGCCATAAAGCAGAGGGTGTAAGGGCAGGGCAGAGGAGCCCCACCTGATTCCACACCTACCCTCCAGAGGTAACGAGAACAGGGCTGGCCATCCAGGGAGCCTCCCACTGGCATGGTGCTCATCCGTAGACCGTGCCCTGCTTAGAGCTGGAGCAGAGGAGACACTGCACCTGCTATGGAGTGCTCAAAGTAGGAAAATGGCAATGTCGGGTACATGTCCAATAAACAAGAATTTAAGTGGACATTGCTTCCTTCCACTGTCTATGGGAGTACATCTGACCTCGTGTCAGCATTCCAACAGGAAGAAAATAAAGTCACTCCAAGGCAAATATTCAGCAAGATGGGCTGCATGAGCCTCTGCCCCAGCACCATACCTTTTCTCACCTTCATCAGGGACAAGTCCCTTGGGCATGGTGCCCAATCCCTGCCCACAGTCCTTCTAGGACCACAGGAACCCACAAGTACATATGATCTCCAGCTCTCACAGGAGCAGCCTGTCAATCAAACCATGCCACATACAGGAAGGTCAAGGCCCAATCCCTGTGGGTTAGGAGTGGAGGGAATCTCCCCAGGCTTCAGGGCTGATCTGAGATCTAGTAGTGAACTCTCCAGAGAAGAGGCACAGAATCCCTCCTGTCTGCTAGCAGCTCACAGAAGTACTCAAAAAGGTAGGCACTATGCCACTTGCTCCTGGGGATTGATGCCACATTGGCTCCACTGTTGTGGGTGGCACTTAAGGCCATAGTGCCACAGCAGAGACTTTGAGACAGTAGGAAGCTACAGTCTATGAAGAGTCTTGACTCAAAGGACATTTCACAAAAGGGAACCACTCAGTCTCCCAGCAAGCACAAAAGAAAGGCAGCTGTCACCTCCCAAGGGACTTACTCTAGGAACCTACTCACAGCAACACAGGCAGAGCAGGCACAGAACACTCACTATCCACAGTCCAAGTCCAGAACTGTGGAGATGGCTCAGCTGGTAAAGTACCTGCTGTACAAGCACGAAGACCTAAGTTGGAACCCAAGAATCAATCCACATTTAAAAAAAAGCCACGTGTTGGGCTAGAGAGGTGACTCAGGGGCTAAGAGCGCCAACTACTCTTCTAAAGGTCGTGAGTTCAAATCCCAACAATCACATGATGGCTCACAACCATCCATAATGAGATCTAATGCTCTCTTCTGGGGTGTCTGAAGACAGCTACAGTGTATTAACATATAGTAAATAAATAAATCTTAAAAAATAAAAAAAAATTTAAAAAGCCATGTGCAATGGGTCATGTTTGTAACCCCAGAGTTGGGGAGGGTGAGGCAGGAGAATCTCTGGGACTCAACACTAAGTCAAGCCTATTTGGTAAGCTCCAGGCAAATGGGAGACTGTCTCAAAGACAAGGTCTCACAGGTAAAGGCACTCTGTGGCCAAGGCTGACACCCTATGTTTGATCCCCCAACATGGGAGGAGAGAACCAATTCCTACAAGTTGTTTTCTAATTTGCACACTCATATAAATGTAATTCACGTGCACATGCATACACACACACACACACACAAACACACGTGTATATATAAAACCAAAGTGGGTGGTACCTGAGGAAAGATACTAAGGTTGATCTCTGGCCTCTACATGCACATCCACATGAACAAGAATTCACATGTACAAATACATGGAAACAATTTGAGGGGTACTAAGGCAGGGCATCACCATGATAATCAAATGGCCTCTGCAGCTGCCATCTAACAAAGATGGGACTGGCCACCAAGGGCCCAGCAAGTCACCTCTTTCCAGGCCTGCTTTCTAGAATCTGTGTCCCTATAATGACTGCTCCCCTGAGGACCTTAGGGGACCAAATAGGGGAAGTAGAAGGCTTTTTTCATTAAAAAATAAAAATAAAATCTTGCTTACATTCTATAAATATGATTCTGCAACTATGGTATAGAATATTAGTGCACACTGGAGATAGCGTGCCTCAAATAGGAAAATGGTTTGTGTTCACCCAGTGCCAGAAGCCAATTTTCAATTGCTTAAAATAGTCATGATATTTTACCAAGGTAATTATACTCTTAGCTATCAGTAACAATTAACTCCTTAGACTGGAGCTGCTTAATAAAGGTCTCGAGACAAAATTGCGCATGCCAAGCACTGAACTGGAATGTGAAACAGGCAGAGGCCCTTTGGAGGAGATGCCAAGGAAGAGCAGCACAGCTGGTTCCAGGCTGTGCAGATGGGTGCTGGACAGGACCCACATCCTCCCCTCAGGGGGCTGGGCTGGAGGTGCACAGAGGCAAGGTCAGGCAGAAGTGCTAGAGACCTAGAGACTGAGCCCTAATGGCAGCTTCCATTGGGACAGTGAAGATGGGACAATATCTCACTACAGGAAAGCCAGGCTGGAGTCCAAGACACCCAGGACAGGTGCTTAGCAGGTAGGTAGCACAGGGGACAGTATACCATACCTGTGAAATCAGGCAACACCCCTTGTGCCTCACCAGGCTAGCCTAATGAATAGTTTCATCATTCTGGCTGGCTAGCAAGTCAAATCCCCACATCCCAGACCCAGGGCTGAGAAGGCAATGGGTATTGATCCATTGAATCACTCAGAGGGACAGCTGGTATAGATAATCAGTCAGTGTCCGGCAATCGATAGCTACCATCCCACTGACTCAGAGTGAGGCCAGGATTGCAGCATGGGTCAGGGTGAGGCCACTGTGGACAGAGAGCCATTGGATTTCCATGTTCAGGAAAAAGAGTAGAAATTTCCTGACTTGGGAGCACCAAGTGGGAATGTCAAGGACAGAGGCTCCCACATAACACACCAGGCACAAGCTTCACAGGATCTGTTTGGGGAACCATGGGAGCTCAACAACAGTCATACTGCATCAGCGCCATTGCCAGCAATCCCTACTGTCACCCAAGACTGAAACGAAGCCTAAACAGCCACCTAGTTCACAGGAGCTGATGATACAGCAGCAGCAGCGGCGGCCACAACAGCCCACACAAAATGGATAAACATAGCCCACACAAAATGTCCCAACCACATGGGCATACACATGTGGGAATGCTATGCAACACAGCCGACAAAAGAACACCCAGAGCATGTGGGTGTACACATGTGGGCACACTACAAACACACACCCAGATCAGACCACTGACTTCTCCAGAAAGTAGATGAAACTGCTGTGGCCCCTAGAGCAATTTCTCCAAGGAGCCAGAAGGCTGTGGTCGATGGACAAGCTACAGAAATCCAGAGGCTGGAAGCTTCTCTACAGGCTGGCTAGGATGGGCAAGGCAGGCTGGAAGCATGAAAAGGGCAGGTGCTAACTCCGTGTGTCTCCCATGCCATGCATAGGCAGCTTTGGCTTCTAGGCCTGCACTGCAGAGCCTGCCTGGGCAGGACAAAGAACTCGCTGTTGGATTGACAGGATGCTTCAGAAGACTGTTGTGCTAATGCCTCAGCAGTACTTGAAGCAGCTCAGGACCATCCCTCTGAGCTGATCCTTGCAGTCTAAGCAATGGTTCTGAGATCACAGGGAGCAGTTCCATTCCTAGCACTGACCTCTCTCTCCTCACCACACAATAACTCATAGGACACAAGCACCTTACCTACTAAGGAAGTCTCTCAGCAGATTCCCCTTCCCACCCAACTCTCTGAGATTTCCCATGGCCAACTGTCTTCTCATGCCACGCCCAGGCACATCCTGCACTGGCACTACAGTGAGTTGCCCATGGGTCCACAGACCAGGGCATCTGCCACCTCCTGCCCCCATGCACCTGCAATGTTGGCATCAACAGTAGCTCTGTGACAGCCTTCTTCCCTGAACCATGTCTCTGTGGGGATGGGGCCAGCTCTCCTCACATGCTCTGGTAAACAGTAAATCCTCTGGGTCTTTGCTTAAGCCTCACCTCCGACAGCTCCTCCCGTGTCAGTGCGCACAGCAGTGTTTGTCTTTGTCACGGCTGGTGAGTGTATGGCTGAGCGTTCTGCCTCTTGCCCACTGCACTGTCAAGTCTGAGGGCCGTGACCACATATTCCCATCACATGGGCTTCACACTGACAGGCGATGGGCAGGAAAGGATGATGTTGAGGCCCAGAAAAAGAACTACGTCAATACACTGAGCATCTTCTAGGCCAACGTACAAGGCTGGAACTAAGCTGCTATGAGAAGAAAGTCTGGCTACCTTTTTCCCTGGGCTACCTGCAGGGACCCTGAAGGCTGAAAAGAGGGCTCAGCTCTGCCCCAGCCCTGGCAAGAAGTGTGTGAGGCCAACACAAATGCTAGATCTTCATTTACAAGATGCTGGGGGATTGGCACGGGGCCATCAGAAGGAGCTGTGAAACCCCATTAGGAAGTAAAAGAATGGCTCACTTTGTAGCAGTCTGGATCTGGAAGAACCAGCAGCAAAGAGTCAGGTTTTCATCAGATACCACCAAGCACAGAGCTGTCACACACAGCCTGTATCTCCTGGCTGAATCTGCACCAACTTCCTAGGCCTTGTACCCACACCTATCAAAGTGAGAGTTGGCCTCCACGCAGCAAGCTGGATTCCCTATTCTCATGTACCTGGGGATAGATCCAGCTGGTCCTTCCTTAGGCTCTGAAAGCCCAGAGTCCACAAGATGATCCACATAACACTCATTAGGAACTCCATTCACACTTGAAGACCTCAGAGTACCATGCAAGATATAGAAAGCCTTTGGGCCAGAAGGCTAAAAGAGGCCTGTGCACCAGGAAGAGCACATCACTGTGAGGACCCACACCATTAGCTCTATATACAGGTGGCCATCCTTACATCATGCTGGGATGAAGTCCACTCCAGCTTCCTCTGCTCATGTTAGCAGCTCAGGGCAAGAAAGCCTGCCACCACTAAGGAAGGCCAGCTTACAGGAAACACTCCCCTGGAGTGCTGCACCAGTCCAGGTCAAGACAGGCAGAGAAAGTGAGTCTGGGAGACTGGTTTTGATCTGTTTTCAGAGAGTCAAGGTACAGAGCCCAGACTGGTCTTCAATTCATTACCTCCCTTCCTGCCTCAGTCTCCTAAATTCTAGGATTATGGTTATGTGCTTTAGCCCTGGGTTCTGCAGACTATTCATTCTGCCATTCAAAAAGTCTGGACTAAGAGCACACAGCCTAACTGAACTGTTCTGCTGTAGCCTGCAGCTAGGAAAGGCCAGCACAGTGTCTGGCCTGTGGTCCAGGGTATGTGGGTATCCATTGGAGATGTAAAGCTATGGACCACAGGCAAGCACATGCAGCTTCACAGAGGCCTGCATGAAGATGAGCAACCAGGGAGAAAAGGCTAGGCATGGGCATGGTGGTGTGGGCATGGTGGTGTGGGCATGGTGGTGTGGGCATGGGTGAGTCAGCCGTGCTGGGTGAACTATACCTTTGTTAGCAATGAATTACGTTTCTGGAGCCTTCGGGCAAGTGCCTCATGTGTCTCCCTCTTCTTCCGCTCCTCCAGCAGCTGTGCATTGACCTGCCGGACCTCATCCTGGAGCTGCTGCTGGGCCTTCTCCAGACCCCGGGCACTGTAGGAAGGCAAGATGGTAGATCTGTGAGGCCTAGCATGACCATCCCCCATAACTAAGGACATATTCCCCACTGTGTATCCCACAGAGCATCCTAAAATAGAGCTGCACGTGCAAACACCTCGTCGTTTCCTCGTTTCCTCGCTCCTGAATAGCTACTTAGTGCCTTTCAGGAGGTTCTGGATTTCAAAGACACCCAGGGTGATCCCAGAACACGGTGCGATGGGGAGGGAAGTGCAACTCCACACACAATGGGAAAGATTGTCAGCCACAGGCGCTTCAAGACGGCACTTCTGAATGAGCTAAATTGCCAGCGTAAGCACTTCCCATGTGAGTCACAGTCGGCACAGATGTGCAGCACAGGGCGGGTGTGGAGAACAGCCCCCGCCCACAGCAAGCACTGGGCCTGCAGTTTCTGAAGGAGAAAGTCCTGGCTCACACTGGGTGCTAGGCCTACCATGTGATAACAGATGTCAGAACATACCCAGACAATGGCATCTGACCTCCTCTACTTTCCCTTTCCCTATTTATACATGTATGGATGTGTTTTTGCAGTATAAAAGATTAAAGCCAAAGCCTCAGGCATACTAAGCAAGACCTCTGTCACTGAGCAGGGCTGTCAGCCTCTCCTTGGCGGATTCTAGGCAGGTGCTCTACCACTGAGCCACGTCCCTATCCCCCCACTGGGGGATTCTAGGCAGATGCTCTACCATTGAGTTACACCCCAGCTCCTCACTGGGGGACTCTAGGCAGGAGCTCTACCACTGAACCACACCCCAGGCCCTCACTGGAACAGTCTTAAATAAGTGCTCTGCCACTGAGCTACATTCCCAGCCCTCTTCTTATTTTGTACTTTAAGACAGCATCTCGCTAAGTCTCCAAAGCTGAACTTGAGCTTTTAATCTCCTGTTTGAGTATCCCCCCCAAAAAACAGAGTTACAGGTTGTGCCACTAAGCCTGAATTCCCTTTACAATATCTGCTTTCTTACTCCATTCCTGTGGCCTCTTCGGTTTGGCTACTCCCTTCCCTATGACATTCCAACAACCTCACAATCTGGTTAATTATCTCTGCAAACATCAGAAGCCCAGATGGTCTGGACTAAGGCCTCTAAGGGCCATTGGTCACTCCCAGGCTGAGCAAAGACTGTCAGAAAGTACTCTTGCTACCACCCAACTAGTCCCACAGCTGTCTGGTACAGCCTCTATTGCCACTGTTCCTACAGAGAACATGGCAATATCCAAACAGCAAGGGCAAGGATCTCATCAAGTACACACATGGTAGGTACCCTCTCACATGTGGACTGGGTCCCAGCCCATCTTATGACTGTACCTGGAGAAGAGCCACAATGGCAGAAAGAAACAGATCAGGTGATAGAAGCAGCTGTGGAAGGACCAACCAACCCCACCAACCAAGATGGCCACTGCAGGAACAGTGTACGCGCTGTCGACCACAGACCTCTTCCCAAAGGAAATGCTAAAAGCTCTCACAAATTGAGACATGGGGGCCAGGGAGACAGTTCAGTGAATAAAGCATTTGCCTTACAAACATGTGCATCTGAGTCTGGATCCCCAGCACCCACGTGGTAAGCTAGGCATGGCAGGACATACCTGTCAGCCCAGTGATGTTAAGAAAGATGTGAAGCAGAGACAGGCAGATAGATCAGATCCTGCAAGCTTGTTGGCCAGCTACTCAGACTACTTGATCATGTCTCAGGGCAATAATACACATGCACAGACAGATAGACAGATAGACAGACACACACACAAACACAGACAGACACACACATCTGGATTCTGTTATCGGGTGGCATATGTAACACTCATGCAAAGTAACTGTGCTACTTTGAAAATGTACAATCTGGGGGCGGGGCCTGTGACAGACACCTGCAGGTTAGATTACTTCTGCATCCAATTATTTTTGTTTGCTTTGATTACACAATTTCAAGAAAACCTGAATTCACAAGGGCGGCAGATAACGCTTTTGTCAGGTAGATGCCCCTGCAAATATGTCTATTTCACATCTGAGTGAATACAGGGTTTTGTAAATTATAATTCAGTAAAATCATTTAAAAAGCTCAAGTGTAATTTGAAAGTGAATGAAAGTCAAACATTTATGAAGCTTCAACAGGGGCCTGCGATGCTCCTGGTCCTGCGAAGTGTCAGAGGGAACCCTGCTCTGTCCACCGACAGGACCACAGAAGACAGAGCCAACCATGTGACATCAAGGACAGTGGTGGGCTTCAATCATGCAATCTCAGGATTTTTGCACTGTCCCCTGGCCACACTGAGAAGCATCTGACTGCCAGTGGCACCCTAGGTGCATCACAACCCCAAATGTAAGGCAAGAGCAAATATTCATGGGAAACAGATATATAAAGAGGCTATTTTGAGTTCCAGTTCAATTGAAAACTATTCATAGACCTATTTAATAATCAAGAACTGTGAAATCGACTCTTGAATAGTTGAATTCAGGTGGGGAGGTTCACAAGCGCCTTAAATCACTGCTCCAAAGTGGATAATTTAATTAGAATGGCAGCATTTGCTCTGCTACTTACAAGCCAAGCACACAGAGACAGATGCATGGCAGGGCAACTTTTCAAGTGACAAGGCTCATACATGCAGGGTGGGACTGGGGGTTTGGGATCATTCTGATAAACTGTCCTCAGCAGGGAGTTCAGAAGAGCCTTGCAGGAAGACTGCCAAACCCAAGGCTGGAATTTAGGGACAGCATTCTCCTCATCCTAGCCACCTGGCTCAGATGCAAACAAACCCAAGGCCATACCATAACAGCCACTTTACTGGGACACTGAGGACCAGGGCTCAGTGTAACAGAACCAGGCAGCAAGACTGGACACCAGGAAATCTATCACTTGGCCTGAGCCAGCTACCAACCTCCACTCTGCAGCTAGGCCCTGCTACCTAAGAAAGGCAAAGCCACAGGTATACAATCTCAGCCCTACACCTAGGTAACAATGTGGAATGCCACATATACTGCAGACCACGAACAGAGATGTGTGTGCTATGGTACCACAGAGGGTAGAATCTTAAGGGTATCAGGGGGACTTGAGTTGTAATACTTCAGATTATAAAGAAATCTTTTTGTCCCTCCCCACAATACTCCTTCCCAAGAAGAAAAGAGTCCCATCAGGAATATCAGGTATCTAACCCAAGGTCTTGAGCCTGCTACGTAGGCACTCTACCCCTGGTCTACAGCCCTAGTCTACATCCGTCACTCATTCTCACACACTCCTCTCCTGCATACGGACTCTTTGTGCTCACCAGTACAGGCCAAAGATCCATGTCAGAATGCCTTCTTCAATCTCTCTACTTTATTCATTTTATCTTTTGAGACAGGGCATCTCACTTAACCTGTGGCTCACTGTTTTAACCAGGCTAACAAGTGAGACCCTGAAATCTGCCTGGAGTCTAACAGAGATACACCACTGTACCCAGCTCTATGTGGGTTCTGGAGACCTGAATTTAGGTCCAAATATTTGTGTAGCAAGTGCTTTACTAGATGAGTCATCTCCCCAGTCCCCATCCTCTCTCTTAAGAACAAAATACATTTCATCCACTGTGGAGGGCAAAACCAGATATCAGAGGAATGCATGATCCTACAGAAGATGCCAGACAACAGGCAGGACTGCAGACCACAATAGATCCTAAGGTTTCCAACAGGACAAGGCTAGACTATAAATTGCAGTTCAGAGCAAAGCAGAGAGAGGGCACTACAGAGCATCATTTGCAGAGCTTCAATGAAGCCCTGAGCACAATGATCAACAGGCTGGGTTCCTCCTGGCTGCAAAACAGGCATAAATCACCAACCAGGTGACTGCAAGGGAAGGAACAGCTCACATAAACCAAACAGGCTGTAGCAAATACCTTCTGAGATTGCAGGATACAAACCGGTGCCTGAGTAGGGAGAGAGCACTGGGTGGGGTTGCCTGCAGGGGCTGGTGTTTTAAGTATAGCAGACATCACAGACCTGACTAGATGTGCAGAAGTAAGCAGATGGGAAGCGGATGGGAAGCCCGCAGGTGAGCCAGGCAGGCACAAGGCCCTGTACATCCTCTGGTACCTGCAGCAGCTGACTTGGTGCCAGCTGGTATGGCAAACATAGGCTACAGATCCAAGCACCCCAGAGCTGAGGTACTGCTGTTAACTGGCCATGGCAAAGAAA
>NW_022196905.1:134465492-134471082 GCF_008632895.1 Mastomys coucha
AAAAAAACAGTGAAGAAAGGAATGCTTTAGTCCATGGTGAGGCGGATGGCATGAAGTAAAAGAAGAGAACTAGGCATCTTGGGTTAGATCCCTAATATCCTGAAGGGACTCTTCCCCACAGGCACAGAAGACAGATGTGTGGGACACTTATCGGATGAAAGGCTAAACACTCTTATATCCAGGGCACAATCACACTGTGTGGAAATAGAGTTGGCTATGAGATTTAGAGTCCTTCACTAAGAGGCAGTGAAGAACAAAGGAACAGGAGAAAAAAAAAGTCAAGAGGAAGAGAGAGGGGGACACAAAGCTATCCAGATGCATCTTAGACTATAGTTGTAAGCAGAAGGCAGACAGTATTGAAGGGGCAAAGGTCGAGAAATCCTGCTTAGAAATGGGAAGTTGTGTGGGAACAGGTGGGTATTCTCCATTCAGGAGTTCCATGGAAGAAACAGGTTGGCAAGCTCCAAGGGGTGTGGGGGCATCCCATGGAGGGGACAAGGGCCTGCAGATAGACAAAGCACCACATACAAGAGAGCCTCAGTACAATGTCCAAAGAGGTTCCGAACACTCACCCAGGCTTCTCAATCACACCTACCAGATGGGCCTAGACACCCAGGCACACAAGGATGCAGAGATACAGGAATCCTCAAGTTGACATGGACCTCAAATTGAAATGAGGACCTCTCCCATTGGATCCATGGGCCCTATGAGAGCCTCAACAGCTAGAATTTGAGCAACTTCATCCTAACACGAGTTCCCATCATCTCCTGGGGTTGTTGGCTCTCTTGCCACCCCCCCCCCCCCACAGGGAGGTTCTCTCCATTCAACTCCAGCCTTTCTTCCAAGGAAGAGAAGAGAAAGCTCATAAAAAATTAAAGTTCTCTCTCCACAGCGTGCTGAACTCTGAGGGCAGCGGCATTTCCACGAACCTCTGGGGCTTCAGAGCGATGCTTTTGGCACTTCAAGAAGAAACTGAGCGTGTTTATCGATTGCTGCCTTTCTGAGGCAGCATCTGCTGAGAGAATGAGTTCAGGCCTTTGAGAGCCATCTTTGGATGTGGCGGGACACTGCCGCTCACTTTCATGTGAGCTTCATCAGAGACCCAGGACTAAGAATATCTACTTTCAAGGAACCAGGCCAGGCCAAGAGATACTGCAGAGCGGCAGGAGACATTTTAACAAACTTCTCCAAGACAATGTTCCTTCCAGCTCTCCTTGCCTGACCTAGCATTTCACAGCCCTAGAGCCTGCCTTCCCCAGCTCAAGTCCAGCACCCACACTCAGGCAGCAAGAAAGCATCCCTGTATCAACAGATGCTGTGGGGGCCCCAAACACTGTGGCATAAAGAGCAGCTCTAAGAAAGAGCTCAGTGCTCATCCAAGAGAGAAGCTGTGTACCAAGTCACATTGTTTCCATATACATCATACGGTGAGTTGTCACATGCTGTAGAGCTCATTGAGAAGCTGGCTCTAACAACAGTACTGAGCCCTCCCTCCCCCATGTCAGACCAAGCATGTCTGTCTATGAGTATCCTCTGAGGCCTCTTGTCTGGGCTAGCCCACCTAACTCTGTGACAGCTAAACAATCCATGAATAAAATTGTCACACTCTTGAAATGGCTGGAACCATTGCCAACAAAGGTTACCAATGTTTATCCTGTGATATAAAAATGCCTACAGTGGGAAAGAGAAGTCAGAAGTTCAGCCACAGAAGCTCAGCCACGAAGAGAAAGCTCAATGGAGAAGCCCAGCTGCCTCAACTTCCCCAATTTGGTATCTGCTAGATGTTGTTCATGCCCAAATGCATGTTTGTTATCTATGTATGTGTCATGTATCTATTGCTAATTTTTTTGGATGCTGGCTTGCTATATATTTAATAAATTTTAACTCATTAAAAACCGTAAGTGCAGCTGGGTGGTAGTGACACATGCCTTTAATCCCCCAGTGCTTGGGAGACTCTTGGCAGGCAGATCTCTGTGAGTTTTAGAGACCAGCCAGCCTGGTCTACAAAGCAAGTTCTAGGATAGCCAGGGATGGGGGTGGAGGGGTTGTTACACAGAGAAACTCTGTCTGGAAGGAAAAAAGCAAAAAAACAAAAAACAAAACTCCCACAAGTGTGAGTACTGCGAGGCATTCACCACACCACACAGAAACCAGTGCTGGAGGACCAGGTGGTGCAGAAACACAGTGTGTTCATATGTCTCCATGATCATGGCCAAGCCCAGGTTCTATGTTTAAAAGAACAAAAAACAAAAAACAAAAACAAAAACCTCTGAGGGCTGGTGCTGCAGCTCAGTTGGCAGAATGCTCGCCTAGCCTGCAGTCCTCTAGCACTGCATAAATAGGTGTGGTAGTACTCACCTGTGATCCTAGTACTTAGGAAGTAGAGACAGAAGGTCAGAATTCAAGACCATCCTTGGCTATGTAGCAAATTCAAGATGGGTCTGGGCTACATGACATCCTGTCTAAAAAATAAAATATGAAGCTGGACATGAAGGCGAATGTTGTTAATCCCCCAAAGGCAGAGGCAGGCAGATCTCTGAGTTTGAGGCCAGCCTGGACTACAGAGCTAGCTCCAGGCCATCCAAGGCTCATGGACAAGGGCATCTCTGAAGTAGGTGCCATCTCTGCTAAGAACCGAGGGTCAGTATAAATCACCAACATGCCAATGTTGAGAGGAGCCTGGCCAGAGAGGAAGAGTGCTTATGATGGGTTGAGAGGCCTTAGAGGAGACCCTTAGGAGCAGATGCCAAGCAGAAAGACAGCTCTCCTCGCTTGCACTGCAACCTCAGCCACCTGGCTGCAGGCCCCTGAGAAAGACAAGCTTGCAAATTAGGAGCCCTAACTACAGCAGAATTGTGACAGGAGCCCAAACAGGAACACATAACTGCCATTCAGTAACACTTGAGGAGACGTGTCACACAGAGGGCTACCTCAGAGCCTTTGTGGTGACAACCCAAAGCAGTCTGACATGCACCAATAGCAGTGGTCTCCTACGGGTTATGATAATGGGATCTCCATGTACATGGTGAATTTTTTTTTGTAATTCATCTCTTTCATGAGGCTAAAAAAACACTAGTAAAATTTTATTCAACCCCTACAGCACCTCTTTATTCTTGGAGGGCTGAGAAGCACAGATCAAAACCTGCTAACACAAATGATTTCTAACCTTGAGCTTTGCAGATGAGTCCCAGTAAGTCACCTCTGCGAAGTCACTGTGTGTGCACCAGGAAAACTAGATGCTTGCCCCTCCTGGCCTCTGGGTATGAAACCTGGCATAGCCAGTAGCACTGACATAAGACATCCCAGGTCAGGAGCTAAGCCACCAGGTGCCTAGAGGTCCCTAATCGCTACCCTTATGTCAAGAAGAAATGTGCAAAGCGTGGGTCCCCATACCGGTGGCCTCTGAGCAGGACCTGCTGTGATGCAGTCACCTTCAGTCCCTACATCAAGTGCACTGAGAAGGTCAGCATGTCCCTGCTTCCTCCCAGCCCACTGGGGAGTCTCTAGAAACTGAAAGAAAATTACAGAAATCTGCTGGTCAGTGAGTGAAGAATTAACAGGGACCTCCCAGAGGCAGAGTTATGGCCCCAGAAATGGATGCCAGGGAGCGGGCCAGCTGGTCAGCCAATAAATTACCCTTTAGTCTGCACCAGGCCCTATCCCTAAACCCAGGAAATACTCACCCATGTTATTAGAGTAAGCCCTAACAGAGCCATAGGAAGTCAGATTGTAGTAGTCAGCGTGCATTCTTCAGTGAACGTCATGATGTTAGATGTTCTCAAACAGAAAGACAGGGAATGTGGGGAGGGCCTATCAATAGAGCTTCGAAAGTGACAAGGATTGTTTGACCAAGAAACAGATACAGAGAAGGGGGAACAGAGGGTGCTAGGGAGCCCCCTCTGACCCCTGTGAGCAGACACAGAAGAGAAGGAGGTGGAACTTTACAAAAGACAAAGAAACAGAAGGAAACTGACTAGAAACCTTGTGCTCAGGGCCACCCTAGGAAGGAAGCCTGCTTGGCAGGAATCTCACAACAGGCTAAGTCACCACTCAGGAGGACCCTCCAGGCAGTCAGTATGGCTGAAACCAGACTCTAGGTGATTCGGGCTTATTTCTGGTAGGTGTGGCCTTCAGGGAAAACCACCAATGGGCAAAGAGCTACATATTCAACAGAAGGTGGAAGAAGTCCAGGTTAGACAAATCCATCCCTACTCCCCAAACACATGCCAGCCAGAAACGTAGTAAGACATACGTTCTGCATCCCTTTGGATGTCACATCCTAGGTGACCACTGTTGTCTATTCCCAAGCACCTCCTAGAAAGGTATTTCATTTCTAAAAGACCTCCACCACAGACAGCAAAGGCACCAGCACTGAGTACAGAGCACAGAGCACTCACAAGTGCTCCCAGCAGCCGGGTGAGGTGGCCATACCTATGTTATTGAGTCTGCAGGCAGAGCTAGGATGCCCTGCACTGTCCTTGTGTCCTTACCAAGGGGCAAGGCCCTACTGGTGAAAGGATGCTCCTGGCACCCTTTTAGAAGGTCTCCAGTTGACCCTAAGGGCAGTCAGCTGTGAGGCAAGTCTCAAGAGGCTATGTTGGCATGTCTAGCCTGAGTCATGAGGTGGCTTTGAAATCTGTTGGAGAGGTAAGGAACCCAAACACAGGAGGAAACAAGTGGCAGCCTTGCACTAGCTCCTGCAGTGGGGCAGCCTGCAGAAGCTCCTCAGGAGGAGTCAGTTTCCCCAGCACCCTTGATAAGAGCTCAGCATGGCACATAGCTGCCTGAACTTCTACCATCAATTCCATTTCTTAAAACCTCCACTTATTATTGCACATTTTTCTGACACCCACTCACACATGCACACACATCCCAAAACCAAAAAACTGGCAAACTGTATAGACAACGAGAGAATAGGGAAAGCAGAGATTTAAATAGTTACTGACCAAAGGCCCAGCTGAGGAAGCCAGTGAGGAAGCCGTCTGGTCTCTGGTCACTGGGCACACTGCCTCTGATGAGCGCTGTTCCTAACATCTCATCAATTCCAATCATCAAATTAAATTTGCATTCCCAGATACGCAGAGGCAAGTAAATACTCTCATCTGGCCTTGAAATGTGAGAAGGAAAATCACCTCGCACAAGTTCAATTTGCTCCCCAACCATAAAGAATAATCCAATTTGACTGATCGGTTACCAAGAAGCAACTCACTACAGGCCACTCACTGAGTCTCTGCTGAAGATGTAGACACCAGAGGGCAGATCACACCTCCAAGCCTTGCTGAGCAGCCCTTGTGTGCCCTCCACCCAACTTTTGAAATAAAAGGTGTAAACAGATAATTCAGACAGAAGATGTGGCTACAAAGCACAGCTCTAGGCTATTTATTCAAAGGCACTCTCCGTGGCACTGAAACAGGCTATGAAACAATATAAGGTAGAAATGGCTAAGTAGGGGGTAGTGCTCTTTCAGGTAGAGGACCTGAAGTTCCCTGATAGAAAGCTACCTGTAACTTTCCAGCAGATGCATCCACTGTTTCCCTCTGCCCTCCCCTGGCCTCCCCTGGCCTCCACTGCCCTCCCCTGCCTTCCCCTG
>NW_022196905.1:134471256-134507787 GCF_008632895.1 Mastomys coucha
CCCTGGCCTCCACTGCCCTCCCCTGGCCTCCACTGCCCTCCCCTGGCCTCCACTGCCCTCCAATGCCGTCCTCTGGCCTCCATGGGCCCCTGTACTCATTCACTTATATATCCACAGAGACAAGTAATTAAAATGAATTAATACAATATTTTTAAAAGCAGGTAAGGGAGTTATGGCTGACATAGCTGTTGTCAGGTGAGAAGGGGCACTCTCACGCATGTCACTTTAACCTTAACATGTCTGGAGAAGAAGAGTTGCATACAGTGACCCTTAGGAGAGTTGCACAACTGTGGCAGAGCTAGGCCGGATCTCAGCCAAAACCCCTGCTCTTCCCTATATGCTAAACCTCAGCAAACAGCCTTCCCTCCCTTTGCATACAGTCTGGTAGGTCACAGCCACACCCAGCATTGACTGCTCTGTGGTGTACGTGTGGGCTGACAAGCAAGCACATTGACCTTCCATACTCTTCACAGAAGGGCTACTGATCACTGGCCTACACGAACAGTTCACTTTTGAAACTCATGTAAGAGAAATAAAAACATAGATACATACACACTGACCCACTGATGACCTAACTCATTCCTGCTTGGCTAGCAGGCATGCACTAACACCATCAGAAGCTCCTGCTAGCCTGATCCAATCACAGTTCCTTCATATGCAAAAATTCTAACCAAACAAAATACCCACTGCAGACCAGGATGCAGCGCCCTCAATGCAATCTGGCATATACAGGATAGCCCTGAGACTATCCCTAGCACTACAAAACTTGACAGAGGGAGGTTGATGAGAGAGAGACAGAGACAGAGACAGAGATGGAGAAAGAGAAGGGAGAGGGGGAAAGGGGGAGGGAGGGAAGGAGGAGGGAGGGAGGGAGGGAAGAGATCATAGACAGATGGATACAGAAATGATACAGAAACAGAAATGATAGGTACATAGGTAGATAGATGCATGATTAGAAATAAAGATAAGACAGACGGCAGTGATAGATGAGCCCCAACCCCCCCTCACACCTGGAACCTACCTCCTTATAAAGAAAACCAACAAGCCAGGTGGTGGTAGTGGACATCTTTAATACAGCACTGGGGAGACAGAGTTAGGCAGATCTCTGTGAGTTTGGGGCCAAGGCTGGTCTACAGAGGGGAGTTCTAGGACAGCCAGGGCTACATAAAGAAAACACTGTATCAATAAAAAATTTAAAAACATAGAAAGCCAATGGGGACTGGAGAGATGTTCAGCAGTGAAAGCACTTGCTGCTCTTCAGAGCACCTGCATGGAGCTGCCACCAACAACTACAAACCAGTGGTGCTTACCAACTAACACCAGTTCCAGGGTACCTCGTGGCCACTTTGACCTTTGTGGGCTATTGCATATATACAGTGCTCAGATGTATACATATACAGTGCTCAGAGTATACATTATAAACACATAAAATTTAAAAATAAATAAATCTTTGAAAAACAGAGGAAAGAAGCAAAGAAAGAACCCCAATAAGCTCCAAGAAGCCCACCTCTGCTTGCAAGTGGGACTCAGAGCAGCCCTGGCCTGCCCCACATCTCCCTGGCAGCACACAGAAGAGAAGCAGGAATCATACTAAGGACTGCCCACACACCTCTATGGAGGCCTGGAGGCACAGGGGGACCTATTTCTTCCAACAGCACTCCAGGCACCCTTCTAAGGAGAGCAATGTCTTCACCCCAAGCTCCAACGACAGACACAGATGCTCACTGGGTTACGGTATTCCCAGAGGGACATCATCTCAATGATGTGGCTGGAACTTGAGCTACACCTCAGGCTGAGTAAACACTCAGCTGTCTCTCATACTCTCCCACATCCTGATCCTTCTGAAATACAACCTAGCTCTTTCCCTGAGCCTAGACTCTTGGAGATTAGATGTGAAGGGATGAAAGAAACCTGTCTGAGAAGAAAGAAGAGAGAGACAGAGACCAGGAGTTAAGAGATGACCGGAGCTACCATGAAAGACAGAACAGCAGCAGGAAGGGAAAGTAGGTTTGTGGCTCCTGACAGACAAGGGCACGGGCCACTACAAGACCAGGTCTCTGCACTGGGCTTCTTGTCCCTTCCTCATCTAGATCTTGAGCTCTGACAAGTCTACAAAGCTCACCCCATCACCAGCCCACTCCACCTGTACCACCATATATGCCAACAAGTTTTGGAGATTAGAGGAAGAGGTCCTCCTGTACAGGCTAAAGGAGATGCAGGAGACAAACGAGGCTGCCTGGAGCTGAGGGTATTCCTAAACTCCAGGCTGGCTAGACTGTTCCTGTGAAGGCACTGTTGGGCCCCCCTCCCTCAGCCCCTCCCTCTGAGCAGCATCTCAGGCCTCTTTGGTGCACCCCTCCAGTTACCATATAACTTGGGGCCAATGAAGCCCTGGAAGATCACACTCGTTAAGTCGCTCAACATAAGGCATACATGGGTAGGTGAGGAAGCACTGAGTCTTGCCATGGCCTAGAAATGGCCTGTCATCCAAGGACATGTGGGTTATCATGGGTCATGAGCAGTATGGAGAGACCTTTAAGAGGTAGCCTGGTAAGTATCAGTAGATCTCTATGGAGCACACCCTCACAGGGGATTTTAACACTCTTCCCCCTCCCCTCTCTCCCTTCAGGCTTGTGGCATAACTGTCTTGCTTCACCCAATGACACATGCCATCATCAGATACTCAAAGCTATAGAGCTGCCAATTATGTGCTGCAATCTTCAGAACTGAGCCAAATAAACTTTCCTCTGTAATATAGTTACCTGCCTTGGGTATTTTAGTATACTGACGGAAAACTGTAAATGTTGATGTATAGAGGAGGGAAGATATAGGTCATAGGCCAATATGTGTAAGAATATGTATGAGTGAGTGTGTGCCTACTGACCACATAGGTATATGATGTATGTGTAACACAGGAGGTGAGAGTGGCCAGGAGAGCCTGACTGGAGTGCCTGTCAACACTAAAGTGACCTTAGCCACTGGAGGTCATTCAAAGCACAGAACTGAGGCTATACTTCCATGCCTATGTCTAAGGACAAGTAATGGGACACAGGTCTCACTGCAGGAGAGAAGAGCCCTGAGGGGCAGAGCCGGATGTGAGCTTAATTGAGATTGTGAGTCCAAGCATTTAGAAGATAAAACAGAATAATCTCAGCAATCTTTCTCTCTCTCTGGAATCACTTGGCAGCCCAATTAGCAGTTCTGATGCTGAGGTTCCTGGTGTAGCATGGTCGATAGCAGCCTCCTGGCCAGCATATGGCCTGAGCACCCACACCAGACATGCTGCCGATCAACACCTGGGCTCCATTATAATCCCTGCAGCTGCCTCAGTGGCGCCTGATTAATAAAACCCATTCTAGTGTTTATTCTCCCATTGATTTCCCTGTCCTTGGCCCAAAGCCCGAAGTCAATAACTAGTTGGGTGAGGTAACTTCCCTGGTCCTCTTGTCTCTCCTGGGCAAGAAGCATCATCTGCCCCTGTCAATCACCTGTCTCAGCACAGGGACCACTGAGGGGCAGAGCCACCTAAGCATGCATGAGATGTCAGACTTAAATGCTGTCACTTGATTAATAAATATCTCCAAAGTGTTCCCCAGGCTAAGAAGTGAAGCCAAGAGGAGAAAATGAGTTTGAGACTCCCCAGTGTCCTGTCTGTCCACCACTCTGTTGAGGGCTGAGAACAGGAAGGCACTTGCTGACCGATGACTATGTCAACATGGCCACTCATTTATTAATCTCACTTCCTCTCCCCGCAGGATCGGGCTTGGAGAGTTGACACTTGGCTTGAGAAATGCCAGCTCTAAGCAGTTTATTTCCTCTTGAACTTTAAGAGCTGACTGAGACAGAAGTGACCTTTAAAAGGCAGGGTTAAAGCTTGTTGGGTCTGGCATGGTACTCCTCTACGTACACAATATGAGAGGGGCTGCAGGCTCCACCAGCACGGTGACCCTGGGCAAGGAAGGGAGGCATCACAACAGATGGTGAGTAGGGAGAACGGAATAGATTCAAGGTGTCTGGACTGGGTGATGCCAGCATGGAGTGACAGGGCCTGTGGTGGGAGCATTCAAACACATCTGGACCCTAGAGTGAAGGCTGGAGAAGCACACTGTTGAGAAGAGCAAAGCAGCACACTGAGGGCTAGAACTAGGCCCTGTCATTGGCTGGTGGCCTGCAAATCATATATAAAGAACGATGTCTGCTTCTCCATTCTTCCCAGAAGCCCACTGAGAAGCCAGGGTATTCCCAGTGCCCTGTAGGGGCTCTAAGAGTTCTAGCCTACCACTGATTCCATAGGTCAGTTTTTCTAATGTGTCCAGGAAACCTGCTTCTTACGGTCAGATACTGGGTACACTCTGCCCCTGGGACTCTGCAATGACCTTGGTGACAGTGGAGGCTGTGACCCAGAGCCAAGAGTGAAAAAGCAGAAAGCCCTGGGAACAGAAACAGGCTCCTTGCCTGGAAGAGGTGTCATCAGGAAATCATTACGAAAGCAAGCCCACTGTTTGTCCTGATGTTTTTTTCCTCAGGTTTTCTCCATGCATTTTTACTAGGACTTTTCACGGGGCCTTGTACTGGATGTTTTGCTTAGATTTTGTTGCCATATTTCTCATTTAATTTTTCTCCTGAACTTTTGGCCAGGAGGTGGTGATGCAGGCCTTTAATCCCAGCAGCTGGAAGGCAGAGGCAAGAAAATCTCTTGAGTTCAGGTCAGCCTGGTCTAGAGAGAGTTCCAGAACAGCCAGGGCTACACAGAAAAACTCTGTCTTGGGAAAAAAAGAAAGGAAGGAAAGAAGGGAGGGGGGAGGCAGGGAAGGAGGGAGAGAGGGAGGGAAGAAGGAAGGAAGGAAAGTCAGTCAGCCCCAAATCACTAGTAGCAGTGGGCATCACCACTGGAAGAAAAGAGTGAGACCCAAAGGGTCCAGTGTGATAAGGGTTCACAGCACAGAACAACCATGTACAGGACTCCAGAAGAGGCTGAGTAGCCATGGGCCCTAACCTAGGGCTAAGAAGCTGAACAGCCCTGGCTAGATATTACTCACTGGCAAAGACCACAGGAGAGACCTCAGCCACAGAGCAGTCATGAGAATCAGTCTGGAAGTAGGTCATCCTCCACATGGACCTATAATATGGCAGACATACTGTCTCCTGAAACAGTCCCAGTCCTCAAAGTAAATGCGCAGTAGGCCATCTGTGCCCCTAGTGGTGCATTCTATGATGACAGAGCTGGATGGTAACAGACAGGGGTGAGTGAGTATGAAAAATTTATGTTCTGAAGGCCTATACAAGGCACAAGCAGAGTGACCTGGCAGACAGCCACAACTATGCAAAGTATGTCTTCAATGACAAAGAGGTCTGTGACCTTTGAGCACTAGTGGAACTCTGCAGGTGAGGAGTTAAGAGGTGGGGGTCAGGGCTGTACAGTGTGGACAGCTGCTGAGTGGAGCTTCTGCAGCCTCCCACACAGCCCCATGGACAGAGTGGAGCAGAACAGAGCTGGGCTGCTGCTGCTGCTGCTGCTGAGCAGATCCCCGCCAGGCCCATCTGCTGAGCACAGATTAGAGGCAGGAAATGCAGCTCAGAGAGCAGGAGCCAGAAAACACATTTCCTGAGCCATTGTGTGACTCCACCGCTGCTGGCACTGCCACTCAATCGGCAACGCACAGCGAGTTTAATAACTTTCTTAGAAGACACTCAGAATTGACCTCAGACCTTTGAATATTTGCTCCTCAAACTTCCCGTCCTGGCACCTCGAGCTCTGGAGGCCCAGGGTTGCTCCTGGAAGCCGGAGATCATTGCTAATACGGGGCAGAGAGGAGGTGTAAAGCAGTGTGCTGTAAACTGCCGTGTGCTGTATGAGCTCACTGAGAGGCCAGCTTTGGAAACAGGATTATCTCCCCACGTCAGACCCAAGCAGGACTGTCTCAAAGTGTCCTCTAAGACCCTGTGCCCTGGCACCGGCTGTCCTCTCTAGCTTCATAAAGGGGAGACAGAGAACAGCATAACGGCCTGTGAATAAAAACTCCACACTCTTGAGAACAGCCAGTAGGTGAGCCAATTCTACCAGACATACTGTTACATATCCTGTGGTATAAAAACACCTGCAGTGAGAACAAGAAGCTCATTCATGCAAAGAAAACTCAACTGATGACACCCTAACGGACTGCCTCAACTTCCCCAGTCATCTCTACAGGATGTTGTGATACCCCAATGTGATGACGTTTCCTCTGTACTCTCAAACGGGCTACTGCAGTCACCTCTATGGGATATTTTAAGTGCTTGATATGATAATCTTTTGTACTCTGTCTGCTACTTGCTAATTTTTTCTTTTACTTTTCCTTGCTACGTGCTTAACAAAGTCATGTATTCAAAACAGAAAATGTGTGCTACAGAGATGGATCATAAGCTAAGAGTACTTGGCTGCTCTTGCATAGGACCTGGGTTCAATTCCCTGTACCTACAGCTCAGAACAATCTGTAACTCCTGTTCCAGAGGATCCAGTGCCCTCCTGACCTCTTTGGGCTTCTGAACATATGTGGTACACATACATACACTCAAGCACACACATATACACATAAAACAAATACTTTTTAAAAAACCTGAACATGTGGTTATCGCAGGTAAAAAGTAAAAGTCCTACCTATCAGCAACACTTCAGAGGATGAAGGTCATCTCACCATCCTCACTTTCTGGCCACAGAACATCTTCCTTAACTCTGCCCCATGTTAAGTAAGTGGTATGGTCTACCCCAAAGAGAAAGGGCTGACAGGAGCAGGGGTCCCAAACAGGGGTGCTGGGGACCTTCCCTGAGGACACTAGCTGAGAGGAGTGTCCTCAACTGGCTTGCATGTTTCAGCGCGTGGTTCCCAGCTGGTGAACGGGGTTGTTTTGAGAGCTTGGGTCTTATGCATTACAGCCTGGCCTGAACTGTTTCCTGGTCTACCAAGATGCACAAAAGCAGTCTCTCAATCCTGCTGCCACAGCTGTGAACACACAGTTCTGGCATGCCTTCCCTGACAAGATAGACCACACCATCTCAAACAGTGACCCTGACTAATCAGTGACCCCAGATCCTATCGGTTGCTGCTTTTTCAAGAGTTTCATCACACCAGTGAGAAAAGCAAATGATGCCATACAGTACAGAAAACAACATGGAGTCCACAGAGAAGAACCCCACCCCCACTCCCTCAATCAGCTCTGGGGACAGAGAGACCTGCCATGGGAAGACAGCTGCAGAAGGTCAGCTGAAGCTCGCCACAGCCTCTCCCTTGTCCTTCCAGCCTCCAGGTTGGTGACAGACAGGTTTCTGTGGAGTGCAATTGCCTGGATTAATGCAGACAAAAAGACTACAACGTGGGGTTTGCAGCAAATGATACGACAGATGGTTTTAGACATGAAAGTCAAAATCATGAAAGGGGAAAATCTTAAGAAGGAAGTCTTAATGACCAAGAGAAAAGGTGTCTTCTGTACCCATGTGAAACCAAAGCACTAACAGCTTACGGCTGCACCACCTCAGAGCTGATGCCTGGAAGATAAGCGTCAGAGGGAATGTCAGCTGAGAAAGCAGCAGGGTGTGGGCCTGTCATCCCAACATGCAGGAGGCTGAGTCAGGAGGATTGAGAGTTTGAGGCCGGCCTGGACTACATAGTAAAACCCTGTCTCAAAAAAACAGGAGTAGATCATATTCTGAGATAAAATACTCAATTTGGAGGACAGTAAAATAGCAAGAGAAAATGTGCCAAGCTCTCCTCAATGCAGAAGCAACCTCAGCCAGGAGCATCTGGGGTCTGCCATGCTGTGGTGCCCTATCAAAACCCATTGTTCCTTTGTGGTATGACACATGAAGATTGTGAAATTCAAGAACAGAGACAACACACCAGGATAGAGAGGCCACGGCAATAGTCATCTCCACCTGGGACACTGGAAGCCCACTTCTGGGGCATGGGCCATGTTTTACTTGTGACTTGGAATACTGACCCACGGGGAATGCCAACAAGTCCCTCATTCTACCTCATGGAAACCAGACTTCAATGAGACACTAGGTTGCTGTTGCTGTTTTTGCTTGGTGTGTGCGTATAGAGTTGCATATGAAAATAAGTGAACACATGTGTAGACCTAGCAGTCAGTGTCAGGTGGCATCCTCTTGGGGCCATCCACCTATTTTTTCACTGTCCTAAAACTTGCCCATTAGGTTAGGCTGGCTGGCCATCAAGCCTAGAGATCTACCATCTCTGTCTTCCACTCACTATCACCGATATCATAAATGGACACCACTACACCCAGTCTCATTTAAGAGAGTCCCACCTAATAAACTTCAGAGAGTAAGGCACATTGTTGTTCTAAGAGGTTCTCAAAGTTAATGATGCCAGAGCTTATGGTTGGTATCAATAAGGAACACACTCACACCTCTGGCTTCTCATGGCTGCCAACCCTGCTGAGGCATAACACTAGCACCTGTCACAATAGACCACCTCCCACTGGGTACAGATGTGTCCTTCTACCCAGAGAACAGGGCACCCAATAGGAACACAGCTACTGCTGCCCAGTCTCATCCACAGCTGCATTCAATCAAAGTCAAGGTGAAGGAAAAGACCAAGACACTTTACAAAGAATAGGTAGATTATTAGCAAAACCTAGCTTCTTGTCATAGCCAGGGAACTAACAAACATGTTAATTAAGGAGAAGAGCTGTAAGTGACTGCTGACAAACTACAGGACAAAGCCTGAACAGAGATGGCCAGCCCCTCACTGCTGAGCTGAGTCCTTGTGAATTCTGCTGTGGGGTGAAGGGTTGGATGGCCCATAATTGCTCTTATCTGCTTGTGCTAAACATCTGCACTGGAAGGGAAGACTGTAAGCCCAGAAGATAGTGAGATGTGGTCAGGAATCCTAAGAGTGACATCATGCAGAGAAGAGGCTACCCTGGGCTGGAAAAGAAAACAAATCCCGTGGCTCTGAGAGCTGATGGAGGAGGTGGCTACACTCAGTAGAAGCCTAACTTCAAGCTTTGCTTAACTCTGCCTTGAGCTGATGGGGATGGAGGCTGGACTGGACTGCCCTGAGGGTGGTAACTACCATCCTCAATGGCAGACACTCAACATTAATGTTTGGGGTATTTGTCAAGACCCGAAGAACAACACATCAACAGAGTTTCACTACCAATAAATAAAAATCAATAGGATTGCCAAGTTCTTGGGAAACCGCTGCCTGTGTGGATCATAGTGGAAATGGCCAGGCTTCTTTTTCTGGTAAAGGGAATGCTGCTTGCCAGCCAAGAGCTGGCAGAAGAAATACAGTTAAAAGCGTGTGTTTTGAGAGCTTCTGAGACCTGGAGAGTGCAGCTAGGTAACAGTAGCTTAGAGGGGCTGGGGATGTGGCTCCATTGACAGAGTGACTGCCTAGCATGCATGAAGCCCTGGCTTTGATTCCCAGTATTGGATGAACCATGTGTGGTGGTGCATATCTGTAATTCCAGCACTCAGAGGCAGAGGCAGGAGGATCACAGCAAGTTCAAAGTAATATCTGACTATATACTGAGTCTGAGGTCAGCCTAGACTACAAGACTCTGAAGTGGAAAGTGAAGATGGAATGGGGACACAAAGGAAAAAGGTGAAGCGGGTGGGGAATCAGACTGCAATCATCACAGGCATTTAATTCTCCCTTTGACTCCATACAGAAGAATGGAAGTAGGGGACATGGAAGGACCCAAACCTCTATGCTATGCTGGCTAACATCAGGCAATCAGACTGTGGTGGAAGGAACAGCTTCCAGCAGTTATCGGCACCCCAGAGTATACCCATGTCTCTGTACCCTCACTTTGAGTCTTTTCTGGAATGAGCCATCTCCTACCTTTCATTCCTGCCTCAGCTTGACCACAGTTGTCACAGTTGTCACCTGCCCTCATTCACTGCATCTGAGCCACACCACTGACCTTCTGACACTCAGACATTCAAGGTCTGTAGCCTCCGACTAAGCTTCCCAGAGATCATTTCTAACCACCAGAAACATGCAATAGCAACAGCAGACTGAATCTCCAGTCTTTCTCTGGCCCTGGACAGCTGTACCAGAACGTCTGTGCTTTTGACTTGATTTACCTTTGAGTTTGTTTGTGGTCTACTTAGGTTTTTGCTGTTGTTTGTTTGTTTGTTTTAGACAATGTATACTGCTCCTCTCATGACAGGACTAGACATACCAATTGGGCAGACACCCTCAGGGGTGACAGAGGAGCCAACAGACCTACCATCCACAGGGACAGGCTTGCATGGGCTTAGCAGCCTCCCTCATCAAAGACAGTCCTCTTCTTTTTCTGCCTTTGCTCATCAGAAGATGAGCAAGTCCCACCCAGCAGGGGAGGCTCAAGAGACCCCTCTGGAGAGGAAAGGACTACATGTATGACCTGGGACTTCATACCAGAAAGGCTTGTCTCTGCCAACAAGTTTAGATGTATCCACTCTCTCAGGGTAGAGTTCATAGGGGCAGAGCTGTTTTGTTTTGTTTCAACTCTGTCTTCAATTATTTACTTTTGAGATAGAATATCATGTAACTTACAATGATTTCAACTTATGTAACTGCGAATGGCCTGAAACTTCTATTCCTCCTGCCTTCACCTCACTAGTGCTGGATTATAGATGTGAGCCACCACACTAGGCACATGCAATGCTAGGGATGGAACCCATGGCTTAGCACATTTAAGATAACTGCTCTCCTCACTGAGCTACAGCCCGACCCTAGGAGACCCAATCTACCATTTCTTCTCTTTCTTCTCTTAAAAGCACTTCTGGTGCTTTTAGTTCCTACTAAAAGCCCATGGTCTAACCCAAGGCCACATAGATTTGATCTTACCTTTTCTGCTGGGTGAGCAAAGGGCCTGCTTGACTATAATGAAGATAATGTAGGTAAAACCACCTGGCCAAGGCAAAGTGTTCCCAAGTGGTTTGTTTTAAAAAATGTTAAGACTTTTAAAAGCATAATTCTAATTTAAGAGTTTTTCTTGAAGAAATAATCAGCAGTTATGCAAGCAAGGATTTGGACACACATATTAACCAGGGTATTATTTATAATAGAGGTGAGAAACTAAAGATGATTAAATAGCTAACAGTGGGAGAATGGCTGAATAAAGCACTCTTAATGAGAAAGATCCATAGTTGGAGGGGGGAACCTAAGTATGTCCCATGCTAAACGTGTTATCTGGGCTCAAAACTTGTTTTGTGAGAACATTCAATTTGGGGAGTGTCAGGAAAGAATAAGCAAAATAGGTAGACTTCCCAAATAGTACACATGGTATTGTTTTTAACTAAAAGTTACCTCAGAATGTGCGCACTCACACTCACACACACACACACACACACACACACACACACACACACACACACACGCCGAATCTAAGCCAACACATTTAGACTGGCTTTCACAAGGCAGAGGGATTATGGGAAACCTTTCTTCTCATCTTTTCTGTTTGTTTCCTCTACATTGTCAAATGTTCTAAATGAAACTGTATTCTTTTTGTAGTCAGATCCAAAACAGGTTATTCAAATGCATTGTCCACATCCTTTCCTTCCTCTCCCCCACCCCCAGGTGGGGTGGCACAGCTGCAGGAAGTGGGGAAGGTAGATACAGCAAACGTGAGGAAGAGCAAGGACAGCTAAGAATGATGCTTTACCTCTCCCACCCTGCAGCCTGGGATGTTCACAGGGCTGACCCCGACACAGCACGGGAGTGCTAAGAGAGACTAAGAAAGGGTAACACAGATACAAGGGTCAGGCCAGTAGGCCACCAACTGTCACCCAGAGAGTGCTCCCTCCCAGAGACTGATAGTGGAAGAGCAGGAAACACCCCAAGCTCAGGTGCCACCCAGGTGCTTCAGGGCCGAAAGAAGGACTAAAGACTCTGTCAGCACAAGTCTGGTCACAAGGGATACAACTAACCCTCAGGAACCACTCCTGTTATGGCAAAGTAGTTGGACCAGTGGACACCTAACCAGCAAGGAACTCACCAGACTATGGTTCCCCCCCAGTCTGGGAGGGCTGGGAGAGACAGATACCTACTGCACACCTATTACCTCACACATGGACCTGCTGTCTCCAGGAGGCGGCCAAGGTGAGATGGAATAATGAAAGAAAAGCCACACAATGGGGACAGAGCACCCCACTATCTGAACCAGGCCTAAAAGCAAGGCTAGAATCAGCTAATCCCAGGATCTGAATGTGGAATTCCAGGCAGGAGGACAACAGGATATACGCAGAGAACAGGGCATCCTTCTAACATGACAGAGAATGACACGGAATGGGAGAGGGGGCTGAGCGCACATAGCAAAGGAATAGGAATTGTACGCTCTGGGCCATTGAGCCTAGACTTTCTAAAAGCGGTGGAGACGCAATGGGACCGGCTCTGCAAACAAGCATCCCAAGGGCAAGGGCAGCTCCCAAGGGATCTACAGTTCAGGAGGCCAAGGTCATTCTCACCCCTCCTTCCACACATCATTCACTGCACCTGGCTGCAGTGCACACAACTCTGACCATCTCCCACCTAGTTCTGCAAGAGCATCCCTCAATGCTTTCCACCACCTCCACATTGTTAGTATTCAGCCTTGACAGAGTCCTCTCTTCTGCCTCCTTTTGTGCCAAAGATAAGTAACATTTGAAATCTCTGCTATCACCCAGCTGCAAATGCTCGAGCTTTTTTTTTTTAACTTAAAAAGAAATGAAATCTCATTTTAGATTTCCAGAAGAGACAACCACCGATCTTTACTGTACTAAAAAATCTGCCACCCAGAGGACAGGTAGGAGCTGAGCTCACAGAAGTGAGAGGGTCAGGAAGGCTAGGAGAAGCCTGACCTACAGACCCGCTTTTCTCTGAACTCCAAAACCCACCAGCCTAGCTACAGGAGGGCAGCAGGGCCTCAGGCCCATAAACAGTCTCTAGAATACAAAGACCACTCTCCTGAAGGGTCACTCCATGGAGTCACCACTCCATACATCAGACACGGGTAAGACGGTCTGATGAATCACACCAGTAATTCTGGCAGAGGCAAGCAGATCTCTGCGAGACCCAGGCCAGCCTGGTCCACACAGTGAGTTCTAGGCAGAAAGTGATATAAAGTGAGACTTTGTCTTCAGGGTTGGGGCAGAGGGGGCCATTAAAAGAACACAGAAAGCCATGTTCCCATATCCACTAATGTCACCTGGGGCCAATCAGTCATAGAGGTTCTCCAACTGTTCACATATCTCATCTGGCAGCTGCCTGCCAAGAGGGCCTTCACTCTTAGCTACGTAAAGCCTAGCAATGTATTATGAACACAAGTGCTTTGTGCCGGCCTGCTAGACACTCATAGTGATAGGCAATGCCTCCTATTGCTGCAGAGGTGATGTGCACTGGCCAACTGAGCTAGATTAAGTAACCTTACTGCCTTCTAGTCAGGAGAGCAGGAGGACAAAGCTTTTCTGAGTGGAGAACAAGTCCTCTCTGACTAGTTCACTGAACTCTCAATCATGTCCAAGAGGAGAACATTGCCTTTCAGACTGCAGCTTCCCACAGAGATTAAAAGTGTGTCACATGAGGCTGGGGCTTGTAGCTCAGCTGATCAAGTGCCTGCCTAGTATGCACAAAGCCCTGGATTCCATCTCTAGCACCACATAAACCAGGCATAGCAGTGCATGCCTCAAATGCCAGCACTTTGCAGGTAGAGCCAGGAGGATCAGAAGTGTGAGATCAGCCTGAAACCAACTGCACATGCTACAGAATAGCCCTCCCCAGCAGGAGCCACCTGACTCCACAGTGAATGCCATCACCTAAGCCTAACAGTTCTGAGGCTAAATGAGGAAGGGCCACTGCTTGGAATCAGCACATACGGGTCGCCTTTTGGCCTCTTTGGTTCTCAGACATTCTGAGTTGGCTTTCTGTTTTGTAGATTCTGGCACCGAGACAGGGTCTTGCTCTGTGGAGTGACAGCTAGCCTGGTCCCCAGCAAAGAACATAGAGTGGCTGCTGCTGCTTGCTCCCTCCCCAGACCTGCTCTACAGGTCCCTCTGTCTCAGAACTGAGCCTAGACCTGAAAGAGGCCTGTTGATCAGCTAGCTCCTCCAGAGCTAGTGCAGCAAGGGTGCTGTCCAGGGTGCTGGATTCCATCCAGGAACCAGAAGGACTTGGAAACAAAAAACAAAAACAAAAACCAGGAAGCCAGGCAATGGTGGTGCATACCTTTAATCCCAGCACTTGGAGGCAGAGGCAGGTAGATTTCTGAGTTTGAGGCCAGCCTGGTCTACAGAGTGATTTCCAGGACAACCAGGGCTATACAGAGAAACCCTGTCTGGAAAAACCAAAAAAAAAAAAAAAAAAAAAAAAAAAAAAAAAACAGGTAGTTTCTCATGTAGATTCCTGCCAGCCAGCGGGTGCAAAAGAGCCTCTGGCCCTGCTGCTCACATTAACTTCCCAGAGGTTCACTTACCATTTTAAATAACTAAATAACCAGCTGGGGTGGAGTGGGGAACCTCCCCAGGCTTACCTTCCTTGTCCAGGAACTCCTGACAACCTGACATTGGTGTTAAAATTTTATCATTTATGTAACAACTCAGTTATTAACGGAGGCTCATTTGCACGTGTCAGAGGAAGAGAAAAATCACCTAATTAACTAACCACTTTCCCCATCAGCAACGCAGAGCAGGGAGGGCTGCCAATGTGCTTCAACTGCTTGCTTCCTACCCTCAGTGGCTGCCTCACCTTTAATAGAAAAGATTTATAATCCTTCGTCATGAGAGCCTGAAAAAACTCCCCTTCCAATTACTGGAGTGTTAGCTACACTAGCTATGCCAACTTCAGTGTTGTCTTTTGCTATAGAGTCTGCTGTCAAGGGAGGCCGTATGCACATGAAGTTCCTGTACTATCCCCTACTAGAGGGCAGCAGGCTCAGCAATAGTGGGATGCAACACGGCACACTTGTGGGCAGCCTTAGTAATCACTGGTTTTGCTCATTTAGTTTTTGTTTTGTTTAGTTTTAGTTTAGTTTTGGTATAGTGTGGTATAGCCTGGTGCACAGGATTGAACCCACGGCCTTGCTCTCGATAGGCAAGAACTACATTTGAACCACATCTTAGCCCCTCACTGGGGGATTCTAGGCAGGGGCTCTACCACTGAGCCACACGCCAGCCCTCACTGGGGGATTCTAGGCAGGGGCTCTACCACTGAGCCATGCCCCCAGCCCCTCACTGGAGGATTCTAGGCAGGGGCTCTACCACTGAGCCACACCCCAGTCCCTCACTGGAGGATTCTAGGCAGGAACTCTTAGCAGCAGTGAAGAACAAGTAACAAAGTGTATATTAGCAGGCATCCTGGCAGGTAGCACCAGCAGCCATCTCAATCTCTACAAGAGGACACCCCCAGGCCAAGTAAGGGTCTCATATAAAACACCATAGCTCTAAAGATGCAATGGGAGGTGAAAAGAAGAGACCTCCATACATCTCATTTATAACTGTATGATCTAAAACACTCCAATTCTAGAGTGATTATGAGGAATTTAATCCAAACGGAGCAGCCTCGAGCCTGCAGCCAGAGCCTGGAGTCATGGCCAAAAAGAGAAGAGCAGGGGTATTGGTGATGGAGTAAAGTAGTCTCTAGGCTGAAGGCCCAGGGTAGAGCTCTCCAGGTAGGCTGGCCATACCACAGGCCACACCTGCCACTAACACTACTTATGCAACTGGCAAGTACTCCACTGTGAGGGCAGGGCCAAGGACAGCAAAGCAGTCAACTGCCATCTAGAGACACCAGAATGCCAGTGCACAGGCTCAAGGAGGTACATGAGCCCAGTGAGAGGCACACATGGCAGCAGCTTCCAACCATAGGCCATGCTGACAGACCAAGGAAATTCACCCTAGTTCCCTGACTTGAGGAGGACTCTTAGTTCCACATGTTACACATTGTCCCCAACCCCATACATGTGTCACACATTGCCCCCAGCCACATACATGTGTCACACATTGTCTCCAGCTACATACATGTTTCACACATTGCCCCCAGCCACATACATGTTTCACACATTGCCCCCAGCCATGTGCATGTGGCACAAATGGCTCCTAGCCCCATGCATGTGTCACACACTGCCCCCAGCCACATATATGTGTCACACATTGTCCTCAGACACATACATGTGTCACACATTGCCCCCAGCCACATATATGTATCACACATTGCCCACAGGCACATACATGTGTCACACATAGCCTACAGCCACATACATGTTTCACACATTGCCTCCAACCTCATGTGTGTGTCACACATTGCCTCAGCCACATACATCTGTCACACACTGCACCCAGCCACATACATGTGTCACACATTGCCTCCAGCAGACAATTTGATCAGCAGAGCAGAAACTACCCTGGGTCCCAGGCAAAACAGACACTACTGTGGGTTGCAGGAGAGGAGCCTGCTGAGAAAAGAGGACAGTCACTGCAAAGAAAGCCACTCAAGGGGCTTTCAGGGCAGAAGGCTTCCTGAAGGCAGCTGTGATTAATGAATTGACTCCTTTAAATCATGAGCCTGACCACATAACTGTTTGTGAAAAGAGGACTCAGACTCTCCTAACATCTCCTTAAGAGTGCTGTGGCCAAAGCACCTAAGCTCTAGGCTTCTATATCATCACCCTCCCACATACACACAGACATCCCTCTGCTTCCAATCCACAGTTCAAACAGTAAGATTAGATTTAGACTTGGTGACTCTTCATGGGACACAGAAATGTGATCAATCATTTCTGAGATACTAAACCATGAAAAAACTAGAAACTAGAGTCCCATCACACAAAAGACACCTGCCACAGTCTGCCTTGTCTCCATTCCAGGTGCAGAAGGGAGGGACCTTTGGGAAGCTCCAACGGTCTTGGGGTGAGAAGCCCTTACAACCTAGAAGGGTCCCTGGTTCTCTTGAAGACCACATGTGAGATAGTGCCAAAACTTCCCTGGGGGTGCCAGGGTAAGAATGCTTACATGGGTAAGAGAGACAACAGGGAGAGAGTGACTAACAGTGAGCAACACAGGACATGGGTCTTACAGAGATCAAACAGAGAGGAAGGAAGCTAAGAAAGGAAAGATGCTCCATAGGGATATGCCCATTGGTGAATCCACCCCTACACAGCCATGTCCTTTAGGTTAGGCCTCAGGTCTGGCACTCCTGCAACTCACCTTGACCTTACCAGGAACTATGGGTGGAAGACAAGCAGGAGCCAAGACAAGCAGGCTCTCTCCATGCAGTGCTGCTCCTGGGACCATTCAGAAGGTGGGAGTTTTCAACATGTCCACCTCCCACCACCTTTTCCTCCTCCAGGTCTCTTACACAGACATATACTTGCTTCATTTCCAACTAATGCTCTTGTGAACACTCTGCCCAGCCAGGAGGGTTCTCCCCAGCTCAGTCTAAAGCTGAGTATGAGGGGGCTGAAGAAATAGCTTAATAGTCAGAAATACCAGTTACTCTTCCAGATGACCCAGGATCAAATCCCAGCACTCACAGAGTAGCTCACAACCATCTGTAACTCCAGTTCCAGGGGATCTGACTCCCTTTTCTGGCCTCCACGGGCTCCAGACATGCATGTGGTACACAGACAAAACACCCTTACACATAAAAATAATAAAATGATGTTTTGTTTTGAAACCAAGGCTGAAGCTCTGGACTCAGTCCCATCACAAAGGGAAGATACAGCTTTGCATCTGTTCCAGAGGAGCTGCTTGGCTACCACTCCAGCCTGGCCAGCATGGGCAGCCAGTCCTCCCTAAACCTTCAGTATCCTTGCATTGGAAGTCTGACTCCCTGCCAGACCAGAACCTAGAAGTTCTCACTTGCAGCCATTAGGGCCTCAGCCAAAAACAAAAGGGTAAAGATGGGTCTCATCCCCCTGCAGTTGCTAAGGTGCAGAGATTAACCTTCCCACAGTCAGGAAGCACTTCAGTGGCAGAGTCTAGCACTTTCCACAGATGTGACAGTTGCCCCTGCTGCCTGTGGAGATTCCCCTGGGTTCTGACTGACCTCTTGCAATACAGGCCCTGGGAGGGCCCTGGGGACAGATGAAGCTGGTGTAATTCAATTCTGAAGAAGCAGCAGATGCTGAATGCTGTGTGTGCTCATAAAGGCAGTACCTGTGAGAAGCTCAGACCCATAGCCTGGTACTGAAGGAAAAGAAAAGGTGCCCATTCACGGGCCACCATGCCAGTGTCAAGCTGGCTGTGGCATACAGGCTCCTGAGCAGCAACATTCTTCTAGGTGGGAAGGAAAACAGAAAGCTGCAGATAAAGCAGGCCCACCTCCCCTGCCCTGCAGGGAAGCAGAGAGGCTTTGAAAAAAGGGGCAAGGAAGAGGTAGTGAGCCTCAGCTGAGGTGGGGGACTGCAGACCCTAACAGTAGGCAACAGCCCAAGGTCAGAATGGACAGATGCTCATGAGCTGCCAACAGCCTGCTACTGTGCCTCCAGGTCCACATTCACCACAGAGCTTACTACTCCCCACAAAAAACACAGGCCACTCCTCTAAATAAGCCAACTAAATACACCACTCCATACTTGGGAGCTTCACATGACTTGACCACATTCCCCACAGCCCTGCCCATTCTTTTTTTGTTTTTTGTTTTTTGTTTTTTGGGGTTTTTTTTTTTTTGGTTTTTCAAGACAGGGTTTCTCTTATAGCCCTGGCTGTCCTGGAACTCACTTTGTAGACCAGGCTGGCCTAGAACTCAGAAATCCGCCTGCCTCTGCCTCCCAAGTGCTGGGATTAAAGGCATGTACCACCACCGCCCGGCCAGCCCTGCCCATTCTTTCAACAACAGTCACTCCTTAACTTCTTTGGGTCTCATCTAAGATTACTTTCCACAGCCTGCATGCATATACATATTTTGTAGGTTTATGAACATGTGTTTGGCATGAGTGCATATATATGCATGCATATGGGAGTCAGAGGTTGCCTTAGTCAGGGTTTCTATTCCTGCACAAACATCATGACCAAGAAGCAAGTTGGGGAGGAAAGGGTTTATTGAGCTTACACTTCCACATGGCTGTTTATCACCAGAGGAAGTCAGGACTGGAACTCAGGCAGGTCAGGAAGCAGGAGCTGATGCAGAAGCCATGAAGAGATGTTTCTTACTGGCTTGCTCCTCCTGGCTTGCTCAGCCTGCTCTCTTATAGAGCCCAAGACCTTCAGCCCAGGGATAGCACCACCCACAAGAGGCAATTGAAAAAATGCCCCACAGCTGGATCACATGAGGCACTTCCCCAACTGAAGCTCCCTTCTGTGATAACTCCAGCCTGTGTCAAGTTGACACACAAAACTAGCCAGTACAGAGGTCAACATCAAGTATCTTCCTTAATCACCCTCTACCTTATTTGGGGGGTACAGAGTCTCTCACTGTACCTGGGACTGATTGATCCAGACTGGATAGTCAAGGCTCCAAGCATTCTCTTGTCTCCCCTGTGCCACCATTGGGATGAAAGCCGTATATCACGCCTAGCTAGTTTTTACATGGACTCTGGGTCTTAGACTTAGATCCTCACACTTTATAAGAGTGGTTTTGCTGGCTGTGCCATCTCCCCAGACCCCACAATTTTTCCTCAGTGCTGAAGATGGAACCCAAGGTCTCACATACATGAAGCAAGTATTCTACCACTGAACTCATCTCAAGTTCTTTCTATAAATGGAAACTGCTGGCCTAGATCTTGTAAAGTTCCTCCTGCCTCAGCTTCCTGTACACTAGGATCTTTATTCTCTCTCATTGGAGGGCATCTCAGGGTTGGGGGAGGAAGATGAACAGATGTAACACTGTCTCTGGTTGGCTGTGGTGGTCGCATGCATAAAGTCTTGAGTTCCCTAGCACTGCATAAACTGAGCATGGTAGTGTATGCCTATAATCCTAGCAGTTGGAGTGGAGACAGGAGGATCAGAAATTCAAGATTATTTTCAGCTAAATAGTGACTCTGAGACCAGCTAAGAATACATGAGAATATTTTTCAAAATAATAATAATAATAATAATAATAATAATAATAATAATAATGTAAAACACCAACCTACAGCCACCATTTCCAATCTAAAGTAAGTCCCCGTGGGTTCAGTGACTGGCCCTTGCTGAGCCACTGGCAATGTAACAGCCCTCCAGAGGACACTAGCTAGCCAAAGAGTCCAGCAATATGCCCATCTAGGTGTGCAGAAACACCTATTTTAAAACTTGCTGAGCTGGTACACCACTGTAGGGGCTTCTAAGAGCTGAGTGTGAGCTGTCTTTTCATTATGTAGGAGATGGCATCTCTGTCAAAAGGAAGAAAGTCAGGGGGCCCCAGTCAGATCTGCTGGATAGGCTCAGTGGGATTCACGTTACCCCACTTGGCTATTCAGCCTCCCTCGTCAGCAGCTCAATCGGCATTTCATCCACATTGTGTCTGAGAAAGGGACGAGGTGCAATTATGGGGGGAGCACTCCCCGGCTTGGCTTGATTCCTCCTTCCTCACATCAGAATGAGCGCAGATGTTCTATTGGAGGACAGGAGGGTGATGAGCGCTTTGACGCGGCACTTTGTTCCTTTAAAACTTTATTTAAGATGAAAAAGTGATTTAAGTGAAATTTACACACAGTGTTTTTCTCCCTTTGTTTGGCTTGCTACGGGGCATTCACTTTCAAAGGCTGGTTCCGCTTAATTTGATTTCTCATTTTCAAATGAACATCTGTGTTTAGGTCTGAAAAGCTCTTTGTTTAAATATACAGAGAGGGTTGGGGGGTTCTGAACAAAGACTCTGCTGTAAACACTTGCTTACCAGGAAGGCCTGCTCTGGGGACCAGGACCCAAGTGTGGGAGCCCATGATTTGGCTCACCATTAAGGCTTGCTCCAGGCTCTCTAGGGCAGATCCTATGATAAAGCTTTACATTAAGGGCTACTTTAATACACTAGGATCTAGGCTCTGCAGGATGAAGCCTATGCCTGGGCTTAGTATGAAGGCCTACAGGGACCTAAATTCCCCAGGGCAGAGCCTATGCCTCAGCTCAACAGTGATTCCAGTTCACACAGGCTGCCTCTGCAGCTATGAGCAAAAGAACTTGTACCTCAGCTTTTTCTTTGGCACCAGGAGAACTTTATCTCTCTGAAGGCCGGGACAACAAAGGCCTAGTGGGGCTAACTGCCCAGCCAAGCACTTGCCCAAACAGACACTGGCAAGAATGGCTACTAAAAGGGGATTTCACAGTTTCTGGAAATCTGTCCCAACCAAGTTCCATGCCTCCTTGTGATGGCACTTGTCCCATGAGCAGCTCCTGAGAGACACACAGCTACCAACAGGGAGGAAACTTAAGGCTCTTGTCATAGTCCTGGGCTCACTATACCCTCTCTGTAGCTCAGAGCACTGAACCCCATGGTCCCCTGCCTCTCTTCTCCCATCATAATTGAGAACTAGAGCATGATGGTTATCTTGTCAGCTTGATGGAATTTAGAACTGAAATGGTAACATGATTCTGGGTGTGTTTGTGAGGGATTAGGGTGATTAAGAAGGAAAAACCTGCCAGGCAGTGGTGGCGCACACCTTTAATCCCAGCACTTGGGAGGCAGAGGCAGGTGGATTTCTGAGTTCAATGCCAGCCTGGTCTACAGAGTGAGTTCCAGGACAGCCAGGACTACACAGAGAAACCCTGTCTCGAAAAACCAAAGGGAAAAAGAAGAAGAAGAAGAAGAAGAAGAAGAAGAAGAAGAAGAAGAAGAAGAAGAAGGAAGAAGAAGAAGAAGAAGAAGAAGAAGAAGAAGAAGAAGAAGAAGAAGAAGAAGAAGAAGAAGAAGAAGAAGAAGAAGAAGGAAGAAGAAAAAAACCCCATATATATGAGGGGCACCATCCCATGGGTTGGCGTCCTGGGCTAAATAAAATGGAGAGAAGGGGCTGTGCACCAGCATTTGTCTCTGTTTTCTAACTGCAGATGCAAGGAGACCACCTGCCTCATGTTCCTGCTGCCATGACTTCACTTCCATAATAGATGACACCCTCAAACTGTGAGTCAAAAGAAATCCTCCCTCCCTCCCTCTCCCCTTCCCCCCTCCCCTCCCATCCCGGTGTTGCTCTGTCGGTATTTCATCACCACAAAAGTAATTAATGCCCAGGGCTTGAACCCAGTACCTCATGGAGTATTCTAACCCTCAGCTTATGTCCTCAGCCCTCCTACTTTTTTTTTTTTTTGAGTTAGGGTCTGCTCAGGCTGACTTGAACAAATTCTCACTGTAAGCCAGGTATGCATGTCCCTTCAGCCTCCTTAGTGGCTAGGAAGACTCTGGTCCCCAGGAGAGGGCAGGCCTATTTCTGGGACCTCTATCACCTGAATTCTGGGTGACCTCCCCCAGTTCTGCCCCTCCTGCAATGTAAAAGGCCCTCTAATCGGGGTGGGCAAACACTCAGCTGCTTCCTGTCCACAAAGAAATTCCCACTCTAACCCACCTACGGGAACACCTCAGGCCCACTCAGAACCAGAATCAAGGATTGTGAGGGCATGGGACACAGACAGGATGCACGGACCTTACCACAGAGGGAGCAAAGCTGCCCTTGGAGGCCTCCATCAATCAGACACAGCAAGTCCCATGAGCTCTAAGGACATCAGAATTCACAGCACAGAGGTGCAGGACCTGTGGGCACCAGGGATGCCCCGGAATGTCTTGGTGATGGTTTGTTTTGGAGCCTGAGTAATAAGTTAGAAGACCTCTGTGCAGTTACTTCTGGTTAACAGGGAAGTTTAGCACACAGCCCACTGTGGCAGTGTGAGTCTAAATCGTCTGCAACACTTCTGTGTTTTTATCCACTATATTTAGAAATCTCTGAATAAAACCCATGGAGAATGTTGCAATAATATACATTTTTAAACTCACTAATTGAATGTTGCCATTACGAGTGCTATTTTGGACCATCTGCTAAATATGTAATTTAGGAATTAAGATTCATATCTTACAGGATACTAATTATTCCCTGGATCCATGTGGGGACTTTTGGAACACATGCTGGAAGTCCCAACAGTTGCCAGGGATGTTCACTGCAGTCACACAAGTGGAGGTCAAACTGTTTACAGGCACAGCCCAGCCACTGGAATGGCTGTCAAAAGGCCACATGCCTTGCCAACCCAAGAGATGGAGCCAGCAGGGTCCAACTACAACAGGTGTGTTAGGACTCAGTCCATTAGTGCTGCTCTCTGCCTGTGTCTAGAGGCTTGTGTGCAGTGGATAGCACTTACTAAGAGAGATTCATAGTTGGTCAAAGCTTTGAGAGTAAGTGGTTGTTGAGTGCCTCACTTGAAGTAAGACATTATATCAACCACACTAAGGCTCAGGGAAAGTCAACAAAGAAGGAGCAGAAAGAATGTACGAGCCAGGGGATGGAGAAGAGTGAGTGAAACCTGTCTTCTGGACAGGACGTGTCTAGTGAGCCTACAAACTCACAGTGGTGGCAAGAACCTACATGAGACCTACACGGGAAGGGAGTCCATCATAAAAGGGGAGGAGTTCAGGAGGCCCCACCACTCCCTGAGCAGCTAATGGCAGTTAAAGGCTGCAGGAGGAAGAGGAGCCATTCCTCAGTGAGAACACTAATAAGTTGCCTTTTGCTCAAGTAAATCATCTCCAACCATACTCAGGCAAGCATCCCTAATTAAATGTACTAGGCAGCAGCAGCAGCAGCAGCAGCAGCAGCAGCAGCAGCAGAAGAAGAAGAAGAAGCAGAAGCAGAAGAAGCAGAAACAGAAGCAGAAGAAGCAGAAGCAGGAGGAGGAGGAGGAGGAGGAGGAGGAGATGGTAGAGGACGGGAGGACTTCATTAGGAGGTGGAGAGGGAGTAGAGAAAATAATGGAGGGGGAGATGATCAATGTATGTATGCATGTATATGCATGAATATATACACACATATATATGAAACAATGAAATTTTAAATTATTTTTCTTTAGACAGGGTTTTTCTATATAACCTCTGTAGACCAGAGTGGCCTTGAACTCACAGAGATCCACCTGCCTCTGCCACTGGGACTAAATAGGTGTGCCACCAATGTCTGGCTTAAATTGCTTTTTTAAAAAGACACAGTTTATATTCCTAAAGTGTCCTCTACTGTTTGATCTTGCAGCCTAGTGAGAGGACAGGAAGACTGAAGCTCCACACTGTCCTCACACAGGGGCTCAGAGTCCCAGTGCCTCATAAGTGCCAGACTATGATGGTGCTGGCTGCAGAAGCCCCTACACCACACTTCATATGGCCTTGACACACAAAAGGCACAGCTATGATAAAGGACAGAGGCTTCTCCTGTCCCTCCTGTGCCTGGCCTCCCATTCATGGGAAGGAGCACTGCCCCAGGGTATATCAGACCACAGCAGGGGCCTGGTGATACTCTCTTCCAGCATACTCTCAACTTCAGGGGCACAGTCTGGAAGTAGACTCTTCTGCACTCAGCACAAAGTGCTAAAGCAAGCTGTATCATTCTTTTTTAAAGATTTATTTATTTATTATATGTAAGTACACTGTAGCTGTCTTCAGACACACCAGAAGAGGGCGTCAGATCTCATTATGGGTGGTTGTGAGCCACCATGTGGTTGCTGGGATTTGAACTCATGACCTTCCGAAGAGCAGTCAGTGCTCTTCCCCACTGAGCCATCTCACCAGCCCCTGTATCATTCTTAAGGGCTATACAAGCATGAAGCTGAGGAATACCTCTTTGCATCCTCAACATAGGTAGCAACTTTAGACCCCAAGTGTCTTACTCTTGTATCATCTCTTTAGACTATGAAGGTATCCTGTGATGGGTTTACCCATCAATAAATCCTGCTTCTATACCACTATACCCCACCTGTCACCCAGACACCTGCTCTTCATAGAAAGGGCAGATAGCCTGCGCTGGGATCTTGTTACACTCAAAATGGTTCCTCAACAGCATAAACACTTTCTGACCCAACAACTCCATTGTTTCTCTCTCTTTCCTGCTGAAAGCTCTGTTTACACCTAAAGAAAGACAGACAGAGGAGATAGCTATGTCCAAGGGCAGGAAGGAAGCTCTGCATGAAGAGCAGGAGGTGCATGGAGGCAGAGTACTGGGGAAGAGCTCAGGAAATACGGGAACCAGCATGTGGGAAGGTGGCTCAATGAGTAAAGCATTCACCGTGCAAGCATGAAGACCAGAGTTCAGATCCCCAGGACCTACATAAAAAGTCAATATGGTAACACACAATCATAACCCCAGTGCTTGGGAGGCAGAGACAGAAGACTCTCTGGAACTCACTGACCAGCCAGTCTAGCTTAGTCAACAAGTTCTAGAGATAGTGAGAAACCCTGACTCTATAGTAAGGTGAATGGGCTAGAGAGATGGCTCAGCAGTTAAAACACTGGCTGCTCTTCCAGAGGACACAAATCCAGTTCCTAGCACACATAATTGGGTAACTCATAACCACCTGTTCCTGGGATCTGACATGCACATGAGCACATGCACATCACTAAGAAAATAGTAAAATAAATCTTTAAAATGATAAATATAATGAAGAGTGGTTGGGAAAGACACCCAGTGTTCACCTCTGGGCTATGCATATGTGCACACACACTCCCATAAAACCACATTCATGTGAACAAGCACATACAAATATATACATCTACATGTGCACATAAAAACATGGACTCACACACATGAATACATACACATATATGCACACAGACACACAAACACACATGCATATACACACACGTGGAAACAAACACACAAAGACACAGAAAAGAGCTAAAGAACACCAGCAAGAAGGACAGACAGCTGATGTCTTGAATCACACACATACTTCACTCCACACAGTCACAATGTGCGCCTTACATCACGCTGCACACAACCTGCCACGTGACTACTGTCGTGCTATGTATCTTGCACCACACTACCAGGCAATATGACAGGCTCCGAAACAGGCAAGTTCAGGAAAGCCTGGCCTCCTTCCTCCATGGACCATATCGCAGCCTCCTTCTTGGGCATCACGCCTCTGGGTACCATGTCTGCTCGGTCATCATGCTGCCCCGTACACAGGAGAAGGGGCTTTCATGAACTGCGGATGCAGCTCCCCTGAAGTTATGAGTGAGTCCTGAGCTAAATGAAAAAGTGGCTGAGGGGAGGAAGAAAGATAAATGGCTGCAGGGATGCTGGAGCGTAGTGAGATGGAACAAAACCTGAATCTTGCAGCTGGGGCTTGATCTTGGAGCGCAGAGAGTTGAATACAGAAAACAGGCTATGACCGGAACATTGCCAAGGAAATGGAAAATTCCAGAGACAGTGATGGCTGAGGAGCTGCGCACCTGGAAATACACCTGTAGCCCACACCTCTGTGGGAATGGGGAGACCAAAGGGACCAGCATCAACCCAAGGAAGAACACTCTGAGGATACCCATGCCAGAACTTTTTGACATTTCTCATGAAGCTAAAAGTGCATCATGACCAGAAAGGTAAACACACACACACACACACACACACACATATACACACAGGGAGGGAGATGGCAGGGGGGCACCACATGTAGCAGTTTCATTCCCTCTACCAAAGCTCAAATGAGAATGAATCAATGAATGAATAAATTGTGGTTTGCCCTTATGGTGAAATACTCGCAGCATAGGTGCCCCTGCATAGAAAACAAATTAAACTGTGGGACATCCTTATGGTGGAATACAATGCAGCAAGGGGAGTGGTATCATCCACGTGCAACCATAGGAAGGACCCTCAGCTGCTTTTTGACAAATTGAAAATAGTCAAAACCCCTATGGTCAAATGGCATGTGTCAAGGTGCTAGAGACAGACCTCTCCTTTGGATGAAACAGGTTGGGAGAAGGAATTGTTATGCCATGACTTAGACATGACAGAGGAGAGGTAAAAATCCATATAAGTACGCATAATAAAAAACCAAAGGTCTCTTTATGTCATTTTTTAAAAATTGTGTGTGTATGTACATATATTTATTTATTTACTATAATTACAGGTGGCTATAAGTCACCTGACATAGATGCTGGGAAGTATTTGGGTCCTCTACAAGAGCAATACTCACACTCAGTCACAGGGCATGCTGAGCCATCTCTCTAGCTCACACTCACTCAACCACAGGGCACGCTGAGCCATCTCTCTAGCTCACACTCACTCAACCACAGGGCACGCTGAGCCATCTCTCTGGCTCTCCTTCTTGTTAACTTGTAAGAACCACACAGAATGACAAATGGTCCAGAAGCCGTAGCCTGTATCTCATGAGTACCAGAATTCTGGGAAGCAGGGAGCAAACTGCCTGCAACACAGCAGGTAGACCAGATGCCACAGTTAAAGCAAAGCTCAGCGTTCTGGTTGCAGATTCACTGTTCTGAGAGACCTGTGTAAAGTCTTGGATTGCTCAAACAAGGACAGCTCATGGACAGCAACAGGATTGGCATTCACTTGAACCACCACCCCAGAAAACAAAGTCTGTTGCTGGGTTGCCTTGCAGGTGCCAATGCTGGTCATGTGCAATGCCCTGCATTCCCAGCTGCCCCACCCTCTTGACTACGTGCAATTATTATCAGAGCAGAGTTATCCACAGATGGTGGCCTGGGACTACAGCTAGGTAAGCTTCCTTGTTCCTATGATGGCGTGTCTGTGCAGGATCCTTCTGCCCTTGCCATTCTCTCTATGAACTGCCCTCCATCCCTAGCTCTGAGTTGAGTATCTCAGGGACACAGAAGGTAGCTCCCAGGCTGTGGCACCTTCATATCTCACATAGTAGGTCTCCAGCCCACAGCTCTCCTCACGAAGAAGGAAGGGGGAACCTTCCATCTGCCCCTAGAGCTTGCTTACTTCAGTAGAGCAAGGTGGAAGTACAGCTCCAGAAGTGGGTGTGCTTCTCTCTGGACAGAGGCAGGGACTAGAGAGATGGCTCTTTGGTCAAGTACTTGCCTCAGAAGCATGAGAACCTGAGTATAAATCCCCAGCACCCACATAAAAAGCCAGACATGGTAGCAGGTCCTTAAAACTAGCTTCATCGAGGGAGAAAACAAGCAACAGAAACACCGGAATTCATTGCCCATTCAACCTAACACAACTGTAAGTTCCATATTCAATAGGGAACAGTTGAAAAAGACACCCAGTATCAGTCTCTAGGCTCCATACACCAACACATGTCTGCATATGCATCCATATGTACTTGTGCAGAGACAGAGACAACAGAGGCAACAGATAGACAGAGTGAAAGACCAACTTTGGAGGCAATCTGTACTAAGAAGTGATAAACCCCAAAGTTCAAGGTGCTTTCCAGACATTCACCCTGCCAAACCTCCACTGGACTCTCACTTTTCATAGTCGAACTAACTGTACCAACTGCAGAGCCCCTCCTCCTTGCTAGAAACCAGGACTGTGACCTTGGGTCTCACCTTCACTCCAAACTCTCTAGCTAAGAGCTGCTGATCCCCAAGGTCTGTCTGCCATCCTCCTCCTTCCCAACAAGCCCTGTGCAGAGGAGCCCCGGATCAGTCTCTTCTTCCTGAGCCTCAACCCCGTCTTGCCCACTTCCCAAGACCTTTGTTTCTAGGGACCTGGAGATGCCTTACATTCTCAGGTACCTGCTCTTCTCCCAGGGCCCCTGCCCTCCCCTCAACCCCTCTGTGTGGTCTGCCACCATGTAGCCTGCCTGGCCCCAATCCATGGTACTCTCTTGACTCCCCCATTCTACAAACCAAACCACAAGTTCAGTAGACCCCCTCTCCTCTCTCTCTCTCAAACGATCCTTCACTTCTTCCTATGTGCAGGAGAAAGGCAGTGTTCCACACACTTGCTGTTGCCCCTCACCAATATGGACAACATCCTACTAGACAATCTGACATGGAGGGCCACAGTGAATATGTAGGAGCACTGCCACAGGATGTTACAAATGGCAGCCTGAGTATGGCATGAGCTGAGTGCAGCCCTCAAGCAAGTGCCTAAACCAGAGCTTCCCAACCCAGGAGCTGTCTTTGTGATTCATTTTCCAACACCACTGTACTGGCTGGTTTTGTGTGCCAACTTGACACAGGCTGGAGTTATCACAGAGAAGGGAGCTTCAGTTGGGGAAGTGCCTCCATGAGATTCAGTTGTGGGGCATTTTCTCAATTAGTGATCAAGGGGGTAGGGCCCCTTGTGGGTGGTGCCATCCCTGGGTTGGAAGTCTTGGGTCCTATAAGAGAGCAGGCTGAGCAAGCCAGGGGAAGCAAGCCAGTATCTCTCTGTGGCCTCTGCGTCAGCTCCTGCTTCCTGACCTGCTTGAGTTCCAGTCCTGACTTCCTCTGGTGATAACAGCAATGTGGAAGTGTAAGCCAAATAAGCCCTTTCCTCCTCAACTTGCTTCTTGGTCATGATGTTTGTGCAGGAATAGAAACCCTGACTAATACAACCACCAACATTCTCTAAAAGTACAAGCAGCCTAGCTTCAAGAGATGGACCAATGAGCCTGTGGGGAAAGGCCAAGCTGGGACAACAGAGGTGGACAGTAGCTTAAGCCACTCTGCAGGAGAGGAGAGGACGACTTTAGTGACAGAAAGGTGCACCTCTCAGTGCCATCAAGACTACAGTATGAGGATGACTGATCCTTCTAAGTCCAGTGGCTTCTATGGGCAGAGCAGAGAACTCCATTTGAAGGTGCTGCCACCTAGGAAAGGTAGCAGAAGTCAGCAGGACAGAGCTCAGCCAAAGAAGATACGATGGCCCTGTGTCTTAGTTTAGTTTCTAGTGCTGTCAGAAACACCAAAAGAAACTCAAAGAAGAAAGGGCTCATTTCCATTTACAACACTCAGATCATACTCCACTGCTAAGGAATACAGGACAGGAACTCAAGCAGAAACCATGGAGGATGCTGCCTATTGGCTTGCTCCTCATGGCTTGCTCAGCCTTTCTTACAGAACCCAGAACAACCAGCCCAAGGTAATCTCCATGGTGAGTTACCCCTCTGCCCCAATACACACACACATCAATCATTAATCAATCATTAACCACAGAATAATTTGATGGGGCATCTTCTCTATTGAGGTTCCCTCTTCCCAAATGACTCCAACTTGTATCAGGTTGACACAAAACAGCCAGTATACCTTGTTGTATAGTACCTGGTGTTCTAGAGATGACAAAGTCACATCACCCACATAAAGTATGCAGTCATAAGACACGGGGCCCAAGCAAATGTTAGATGTGGAGGTCTTAGGGAGACACACCTGTGGCCATGCAGATCTAAAGAGTCATCTAGGCCCTGCTGCTTCAGATAACAAGCTCTGGTGGGGTAGGCCTGTGTGGTATCATTCACAGGACAAAGCTAGACAGTGCAGATAAGGGTCCTTCTAGGTCTGAGACCCTTCATGAGTTGGTCTCCAGTAGCTGACCAGTTCCCTGTTGCCACATTAATGCCAGAATTGGCACAGCTTTAAGGTCCACATACAGTATGCTCTGAATACAACACAAAGCATGATATACCCAGTCCCAATGAAAGGGACAAGGGGAGAGGAAGGACACAAGCACAGCACATGCATGCACACACTTTAGTCTACAAAGTCAAGGCACATTGGCCTGCCTGGAGTTTCCCTGTGGGTGGCTGGTGCAGCCTCACAGCTCCAAGCAAGTGGCTCATTAGTGGAGCCATTGATCTTGCTTTTCCAGGTAACCAGCTCTAAGCACGTTTTGGAGAGAGGAGGTGCAGGATTATGCTGTGGATTCAGGCAGGCAGTCTGTGGCTGGTAAAAGGGCCCAGAGCTAAGCAAGCCCAAGGACATCAGCCACACAGCCACAGACCCCCAGGAGTAAACAGGCAACAGTCTCCAGCCCCAAGTGAGGGGCCATCAGAGCATCACTTGGCAAAAGCAGAAAGTCTGACTACACTGTGTCAGCAGAAAGGACCATCAAACTGGCCTCTGCTCTGTCCCTTTCAAATGCTGGTCCAAAGACAGCAAACAGCTGTGCACGGATGGACAACTAAGAGGACACTAAAAGAATCACAGATACACAAGCAAAGAGTGGTAAAGTCCAGGTATCACTAACTGCCTAAAGTGACTGTCCTGAGGGGCAGACAAGATAGCAGGCTCAGAGAACCCTAGCTTAGCCACCCTTCACATAGGCCAGAGCAAAGGACTAACTCTATTGGCTAATCCTTATATGGACCAAAAATAGAGACTAAATACATGAACATTTCATTGCAAATGAATGTTCTAGACCACTGTCCCCTATAACAAGATAAGAAGTTGGGGGAGGGACATGACACAATGTCCCCATACTCAGCATCACAAAAGTCAGAGTTCCTGCCCAAATAAGCACAATCTTCTCTGCCCACATTGCCCATGAAAGAGTAAGAAATCTGTTCAGTCAACAGACAGGGATGGCATCTGTCCACTTCAGCTAAAAAACACCCCACAAGGCACAGACAGCCCAGGGCAAAAATGAAAGGACACACAGGAGCCCAGACAAGCCAGACATATGGCCACTGTGAGAGGAGACTCCGAGTGCAGAGGCAGAGGGTGCTAACCAGCATCTGGCTGCCTCTGCAAAGGTTACTCAGCGTCCCTGACCCCAAGGCTGTCCTCATTGCATTTCTTTCTCTCACAGCCTAGGGAGTATGTCCAGTGGCCTGGACCTCTGGGGCCACTGAATGGCCAGCACTCAGAAGGAGTTGTGGGGCCTCCAAGGATACACTGATGGAGAGAGACCCTCAGCAAGTAGAGCGACACCTCCAAGCAAAGCTTGCTGGGGCCTGGTGTGAGCAGGGCAGTCTTGAGGCAATTAAGCCCACTCTCAAGTAGGTTTGGCAGGCGGTGCCCAATCGATAGGCTCCCCCCATGCATGCCTGCAGGTGAGGAATCAATCAGGCGAGTGCCTCCCGCCTGTTCCCGCTGAGCCGAGAATCAAAGCTGTTTACCATCCAGGCCTGGAAATAAATAAATAAATAAAGCCGTCAATTAGTCAGCACCTTTGTCTCTCTGGCAAGAGCTTTTCAGCTACTTCCAGAAAGCCAGTGTTCCTACATGGCCTTCAGGCAGCATGCTGCTCCAGAGGAAGGAGTGAAGGAAGGAGCAAGCTGAGGGCTGAAACCCCAGATGTAGGCTCCCCTAGGCAGGCACCAACCCTAAGAGCCAAGGGGGAATGCAAGCACTGGCAGAGGCCATAGCTCTCATGTGTCCACCCCACAACCTCTAGAAAGGAACATTCTGGAAGAAGGCCCTTCCTCCCAAGAGCCACATATCTATCTAATTAGGTAGATTCCTGCCCCAGAAGCCATCACAAGGGCAGAGTCAGCACTCAACAAAAATAGTCCATCTCCCCACCAGCTGTCCCCACCCAAAAGGTATCTCCCCACAGACAAGACTCCCAACCTGGAGAGGAGGGCTAGAAGATGGGCAACAGGTACATGAGGCAACACCACAGGTGAGGCTTATGGTGACATGTGCCCAATGCCATCTACTCTGAAGTAGCCAGAGGCTATGCCCAAGTCCTATTACCTTCTACACAACAGAAGAGAACAGGTGACATGCATGAAGACACAGGCCCTTCAGAAACACTCTGAGAGTGGAACCACATGCACTCACCAGAAAGCCCCTCTCATCCTCCCAAATGCTGAGGGACTGGGCTCCAAAGGCCCCATACCTATAAGGTATACAAATGTAAAGAGTGCCAGTCAGTGACACTGGGAGGTCAGTCTGGCGGCTAGATTCAGTAAGAGGCCAGTTTATCCTCTAGTGAAGATGCCTTCAGGGCTATCAGTGGCAGGGCAGGGCCTAGAGGAAGGATGGACAGCAAGCAGAGCCAGAGGGAAGGTTTAGAACATCAAGGAGTACACTGGAAGGAACGGCCCCATGACTAACCAGAAACAAATGGCCAGAGAAACAGGTGGAACAGAAGTGAGGGCCTCCTTCTGATAGGCAGGAGGCCTCAGGACCTCACAGCTCCTTAGTCATGCCTTCCTAAGTCAGGGACTGCTGGGGCAGGGCGTGATCTCAGCTCAAGTGGTACCACCCCACCCATCACTACTCACTTGGGACACCTATTCCCCAGCAGGCACAGGTATGTGTCAGACACATCAGTGCCATAGATGGCAGGGAGACACTGCACAGATGCACTCCTGGGATGAAGGATGAGGTGACTAGAGACACAGACCCCAAGAACTTAAAGAAAAAAACAGAGAGGGGCCATAGCTCAAATAGGTGGCCCAGAGCCCCGAGAAGGCAAGTGAGTGCTTGCCCCACAGAACATACATTCAAGGCAAGACAAGGAGGCCATGGCTATGGTGTCAGGGCAGGAAGAGAAAGATCATGACAACTAAGAGAGGCCAGTGCTCCCTTAAGCCAAGCTCCTTGGCCACCAGCCTCATCAAAAGAAGAAAATCTTCACAGCAACCAAGGACCTGTGACCTAGAGGAGGAACCCGCAGCAGTCGTTACTCTTCGTAGGCAGAGCCAGAACAGTGACAGCAGAGACTCACCTGGTGACAGACTGGAGGTGTGGCTCCTTGCCTTGCCTTCACTAAGCACTGTCTTTGATTCCCAGAACAGCATAAATTGGATGTGGTTGTGTATACCTATAAAATCATCTGGGGAGCAGAGGGAGTAGCACAAGTGCAAGGCCATTCTTAGCTACTCAGCAAGTCACCATGGGCTATGTAAGACCCTATCATTTAAAAAAAGAAAAGCTGGGCAGTGGTGGCACACACCTTTAATACCAGCACTTGGGAGGCAGAGGCAGGCAGATTTCTGAGTTAGAAGCCAGCCTGGTCTACAGAGTGAGTTCCAGGATAACCAGAGCTATACAGAGAAACCCTGTCTCGAGAAACCCTGCCTTGAAAAACCAAAAAAGAAGAAAAAAAAATGTGGAGGAGGAGGAAGAGGCGGAAGAGGAGGAGGAGGAGAATGAAGAGAGGGGAAGGGGAGAGGGGAGGAGAAGAATGGAGGGGGAGGAAGAAGAGGAGAAACAACGACCTATCTAGTGGCCTGGACAACTTTAAAACACAAGATGCTGGGAAGCTACGGTAAACTGAGTCTGAGCAGATGGTGGACTGTTGATGAGACTCAGAAAAGGCTGTCAGGTATTTCAAGTCACCTCTCCAGTCCTTTGAGTGGCCCTAGTACTGCCAACAAACCCTGTAGAGGGTGGATGACCACAGCAGCTACCACATAGAACAGACACTGGCAGGGTGGGAGAGGCATTCAGCCTAGGCAGGAGCCAAGGTCCATCCACATGACACCTGGTGACATTTCAGACTACCAATCAGTTAGATCCTCCTCCCCAGGCTAAGAATCAACACGTCAACTGTATTTCTAGGGCACAATTTCTGACCTGAATATTTATAAATATTTATGAGTTCTTGTCTGTCCAGGTACACCTGGGAACCTGTTTAGCTCACTCCAGAAGAAGCACTAACTATGGACCAGAGGGTTCAGAATGCCAATGTGCCTGACATAGGAGACAGGATGGGTCATGACAGTTGCTGGCCCTCTGCCTGATGGTAGAAAGATGTGCCTGAGAGGGCCAGAAGCCGAGGAGTGTGAGTTTTCTATGACTATCTTAAAACCAGATGGGGGCTACTCCGTCTCCAGTAATGGCCTCCAGGGTCTCTTCAAAAAGACGAAAGTGGCGGTGTGGAGAAAGCCTCCTGACATTTGTCCAGCATCAGAATTTCAGAGCAGACAGCAGGAAGGCCAGCTCAAAGCGCCTACTTAAAAGTGAGCCCGCCTGCAGCTTCCAAGTACGTGGCCAATTAGTGCACAGCCCACCATCATTTGGCTTCCTGACATTTACAGCCATGAACTGAGAAGCCTTAGCGCAGTCAGTGTTGGTGAGGGTTGATGTCTACTTGTGGAGCTGTCTCAGTGGTACAAGCCACACCTGAGGAGTGGACGAGGCAACCACCCCTGGAACACCTAAGCAAGGTGACGGCAAGATGTGCTGCTGCCGTAAGGCCTTAAGGCACAGACCAGTAACCAAAAACTGCTACAAAATGGCTCGGCAGTGTGAAAGCACTTGCCATATGAGTTCGAATCACCAAGCAGATAACACATCTGTACTCCCAGGCTCCTATAATGAGAAAAGTGTGCATGGAAGCCATGAGCTAGCTAGACTGCCTATGCAGTGGCCTAAAAGAGATCCTGCCTCAGACCCAAGAATTCACAGTACCAATGGTTCAATAGCCTATCAATGATAAGGAAGGTGCTCAAGACACCCTACCCTTCTCCCTGAGGAGCTAATGGGCAGTGAAAGTCTGCTGGAGGGTTGAGGAGAGTCAGTTTCTGAGTGGTATAGCCTCAGGTAAGGTGCCCTTGCCCAAGTGTTTAGTAATCAACCCTAATTAAATTCAGTGGGACACACCTAAAGACACATAGGAGGAAAGAAAAGGGAAAGGACAAGCTGAAAAGTAAAAGGGTTCAGGAGAGGGAGCCAGCAAAATGGGATCAAAGCACATCACTTAAGACTAAAATGGTCAAAGAATAAAAGTGTTTAAGCCATGGACTCATTACAAGGAAAAACACACAGAGGCCACTCCAAGCAATAGTAAATTTGAATGGTTCCAGTCCTTCCACCATTGATCACTTCAGTGGCTGCTGAAGACTCCACCCGAGATTGCTGCCAAATCAATTTAGCTTTCATGAACCAGGTGATTATTCCATCTCCTACAAATTCTTTATTGCTGTCTGGTCTCAGACTAATTATTCCACATCTCTGTCACTGAGTGGTGGCTGTCACCAGATGCTCAATCACTTCTCATCACACCAGATGGCTCTCCTCAAAGCCTGGCAGGCCATTCACAAGGCACAATGCCGGTCACTTCCAAGACATGGGGGTGGCCTTTGTAGTGTGGAGAACGGTCAGCTCAGGTCATGACATGGCACTCGTTGACAAAGAAGTCACCAGAAACTCAAGACACATAAGCCATCATAAGAAAACAGCTCCCTCAAGAATCCTACACAGCTGATTCTGTGTGTGCCTGTTTCCCATGCTGCAAAGGCCACCCCATGTCCTGGAAGTGACCAGCACTGTGTGCCTCCTGAGGCCAAGTCTAAGGCAGAACCAAAGAACCAAAAAACATGATCAGTTGCCAGTTGTGATGGTAGATGTCTGAGCCCCAGCCCTCCAGAGGCTAAAGGAGGAGTATCCTGAGTGTAATGCAATCCTAGGCTACATATCAAGAGTCTGCCTATAAAATAAATAGAAGCTGGACAGATTGCTACACAAGCATAGGGACCTAACTTTGTCCTTGTGACTCCACATAAAAAGGCACAGGCCAGTAACCAAAAACTGCTACAAGATGGCTCAGCAGTGCTTGCCATGTGAGTTCGAATTACCACCGTTATCACCAGGAATGATGGCATGTTTGTAAACCCAGAGCTAAGGAAGTTAAGAAAGAAGGACCTTGGGGTGGGCTGGCCAGTCAGCCTATCTAAATCACCAAACATGAGGCCAATAAAGATCTCAGGAAACTAAGTGGACAACTCCTGGAAATGACATGCAAGGTTGACCTCTGGCCTTAGTATGTGTGTCTCCGTCTCTGATATTCTCTCTCTCTCTCTCTCTCTCTCTCTCTCTCTCTCTCTCTCTC